>NW_023639393.1:22500-44733 GCF_015228065.2 Penaeus monodon | reverse complement strand
GTTTTGATATGGAATCTGAAATTTTGGTTAAATGTTACCCCAAATCATGCCACAAAATATCCAACAATCACGCCGTGATGTGGCAGTGTTCAAATGACCGATGGCTGGTAAACATTGTCTTTACCTTGGTATGCATGGCAAGATTGCTTGAAACTCGGGAGCGGCGAGCGGGTTGAAGCTGCAGCGGTGATTCAGGTGCTTTCTCCTGATCTTAATTTACATAACTTTCCCCTTCAAGATAAACATGTCAGTGGCTTGAAATGCCACAGAAATGTGAACTGTGGTTTTAAAGATAATCTTTCATATCCAACAAGCGGGGCAGCCTAACCAGTATGATTTTGTTGTACAAAATATACATAACGTAGGGTTCAAATATTTCATATTGTGCATGTGTACGTACACGCGTGTATGTACACTAAACACCAACAGAAGTTGTATTGTAAAATTATATGTATATAATTCATACAAATATAATTTTGTTGGTGCTTAGATATTGTTAAGCATACTATGAATAAAGATCTCGCAATGGAATTGCAGTTCTGTCATACAGAATATCCCTGTCAGGTATTCAGAGATACATGTTTGCAGATGGTGGAAAGCCGAAGTAGTATGTGAATATTAATACCGATTATTAATTTAAAACCCTTTGCAGTTATTGCTAGCGGCGACAGCGGTTTGCGTAGCCCGGGCCACACTACCTCCCAACTATGAGTAAGTACAAGACGATATATAGAACTTTCAGCATAAGTAGTTTAAATTCTCGAGAAATTTGCTGAATACCCTTTCTGTTGACCTGTTTGAGTTGGGGAGGGGGGATAAAAGAAGCTTTGCCCCTTTATAACGCATGCTACACATATAGGATTACTGACATTTAAACCTGCGCGTAAAAATAATTTTTGATTGTGAATTTCAGGTATTCGTGCATTCACTATTGCGAGTCCTCTACGGCCCCGAAGTGAGGCCTACTGCTGCAGGATGGCAAAAGTATTCCAGGGAGAGGATTCAAACAAACATGAATATACCCCACTATAGAAGGTAAGTTCACTGGATTCCTTGTTATATTGTGCATGCGGGAAAGGAGCATAAACTAGATTCAAAACCGCACGGGATAACTTAACTTTTCACTTTGATTTAGCGTTGCAGCGAAATTAAATTGTGTAATTTGTATGGAATCTTTAAAGAGCTGAATGTGTGTTATAACCTTTTTTTTCCAGAAAACTCCAGTATCGACGAATGCCCACAGTTCGGTCTTTCTGCCCGCGGCTGGACACTACGCATTGCCGTTGGTAGGTGTTATTACGTTCCTTGGTATAACAAAAGAAAAGGAGTTTTGAATGTGGCGTGGGGCTTCTATTTTCGGTTTGTGTGTCTGTGTCCGTTTTTGTTGTGTGTCTGTGTCCTTTTTGTTGTGTGTCTGTGTCCGTGTTTTTGGTGTCTGTGTCCGTGTTTGTTTGTGTGTCTGTGCCCGTGTTTTGTTGTGTGTGTGTGTCCGCGTTTTTGTGTTGTGTGTGTGTGTTTTCGCGTTGTTGTGTGTGTGGGGTTTTCCGCGTTTGTTGTGTGTGTGTTTTGGTGGTTTGTTTTGGTGTTTTGTGGTGTTTTTGGTGTGTGTGTGTGTGTGTGTTGTGTGTGTGTGTGTGTGGGGGCGTTTTTTGTGTGTGTGTGTGTGTGTGTGTTTTCCGCGTTTTTTTGTGGTGTGTGTGTGGGGCCCGCTTTTGTTGTGTGTGGGGTGTGTGTGTGTGTGTGTGTGTGTGGGGTGTGTGTGTGTGTTGTGTGTGTGTGTGTGTGTGTCCGCGTTTTTTGTCTCTCTCGGTGCCGGTTCCTGCTTGTACTCTGCCTTCTGATTTTGATGACCGGCCACTTGACAGTTTGCCGACAACACATGTAGCTCACTCGCGCTCAAGAAACGTAAAAGAAAAGGGTAGTTGCCACGTACTCTTACACATTCCCTTTTTTTTGCGCTAACATTAACAATCCTTATACTCACTCTTAGTGAACAAATCCTCAAACCACACGGACAGTCAGGAGTCAAACACATTCACGTCACAAAAAAAGAAACAACGGGGTTCCTCTCCCTCAGCCCTGCGGCACTCCAACACACAATCACAGCAGAACAGATAAAACACCCCAGACACGCCATCCTATTTCTGCTGCTCGTTTGTGGTGATAGCGGCGCTAGTGTTAACCTGGCCCTTACCGCCCCAAGTACCCGTGCATGATTTGCACAAGGGCCGTTAAATGGGGCCATCCAGTGCGATATCCGAGAGATATCCGAGCATGCCGTGTGGTACTATGTTAGTACATGGGTTTCCCTTTCCCCAAAACGTAATACGCGGGAAATAGTTGAAATTGAGGTGCGGGGAAATCTGCGCCAAATGTGGCCTAATTTCTCGAGCTCGCTTTCGCATCTCCCATCACACTATCCAATCCCTTCAACACACACAGTTCGCATAGAGAGAAAGCCCTCCCTTGCAACACATTCTTCCCTCAAACCCGCCCATACACCAGAACACAACCGCCCATCCTAACCTCGAACGAAGCACTCGCCTCGGTAACCAAACTACCCTACGTCTGCTAAATATTTAAATTCAGAACATTACAAAGAAAATAGCCTAAATCCACCAATATCCAATCCCAAACGACCAGACGTTTTTAATAGGCACTGAGGGCTGTAACATCGACTCAAACTTCCCCCCCCCTTCCTTTAGCATGACTGTCAAACGAAAAGGTGGCGGTTTTCCCCGTCACCATCAAACCAGGTCTTGTTGTTCAGATCGCCTGGGTTTAGCTCCAACTCGTCACTCTTCCTCGCTGCTTTTTAAGGACTGCCTCTTGCTACCAAAAATAATTATAAAACCCTCAAACATCCCCATCACGCATAAACGCAGGGCAGAAAGCATAGGATCGCGGGCGACTTTAGTCTCCCCGACCTTGAATAGACTGGTCTGTTCCCCATGACCCCCCCACACACACACCCCCGATCTTGCGGCACCCATTATCCAATAGACGGGCTTTCATTGACTCATGGTACTCATTCACTCTTCGTAACAGTACCCACTCCAACGTGAAACAAAACAACCCGTCCCGTTGGCAAACCCGGTGACCCTCACACTTCACACATTCTAGACTATTCCTCACAACGTTCTGAATAACAAGCACCAGGTTATTCTAGGAATAATAACCATGACATTGTCCTTGTTGCTGCAATTCTCAGGCCAACCAGACGAAGAAAGAGGCCCCAGACCTAGTTTCCCCCTTTTCAGACCCGACAGTCACACATGACATTCCCAAATACAGCATGGACTACTATACAGATCCCCACAGACGACCCCTTCTAATGGGATAGCCTTAAACACACTATACTCACACCGATGGAAAAACACATACCACAGAAAACACCTTCAAGTAAATATACACTTCCCTGATTATCCAAGGGCCTACGCAGACAAACACTGTAAAAAAAGACGACTCTACAGACGCGCGCCCAAAAATACTACAAAAAATTAACCGCCTTCAAATCCTTCCAAAATACATTTTCCAAAAATGTACTAATATTTTCCCCCTACCACGCAACAATCACAACGTTGAAAGACGCCCTAACTCTTCGGGTAGACTTTTTGCTGACGTCATTTATTTCGACCCGTTAACACTGAAGACGACTGTAGACTCCTCAGATATGACAGAGGCCTTTGAGCAGTGGTAAAGTTTATGGCAAATAGCCTTCAGATCAGACAAATGCAAGGTACTTCGTTTCACCAGATCACATGCACCAATACAATAGACCCCAACAACCAACACCCCCCAATCCCTTGCCGTTGTTGTCGTTAGAGGGGGAGACTGGGACCCAATGATGGGGAAATCCCCAACCTTGGGAATCAGCCCTGGGCTCAAATAATTTGCATGGTCTTTTTTTCCTTCCCCTTTTCGTTTCTGTCCCTTCACCAAACCCTTCTGCTATCCACCTCCTAAGGTGTGAGAGGGCCCTGCTGAAAGGATGTGAAAGGCTTACTTTGTGCCAGTCCTGAAAAGGCCTGAGGGAGCCATGGGCACGGTATTCCCCTGATTTAGTTACCCCAGCCCTTACCCCTCAAGGGGCCCCTGAAGGGGGGACTGTTTTTATCCCAACAAACCGGGGCTTCCCAGGCCCATAATGAAAACCTATCCCCACTTTTGGGGCAAGGGGCAGCCCTTTATAAAATCCCCAACGTAAAAACCCACCCTTTCCGAACCCCAGGTCCCCTTTGACCACGGCTCCAAAAACACTGCATAACTCCCCCCCTCATCAAGCCAATAGTACAGTGGGCCAACAATCAACCCTTTAAGGAACATTTCCCCCTTTCCAGCATGTAAATTCAACACCACCCCCACACCCCCCAACACAACCACCCCATCCCCCTTTTTAAATTATTACAGCCTTACGCCCACCTCTCCATAACCAAACCCCCCTCAAATATCATCCTTTTCACGCCCCCCCCTTTCTTACCCCTTTTCCTACAAAAATCTTAAATCTCTCTTTAGCGCAGCCAAATGGGACGATTTTTCGTACCCCTCCACAGCTCCCTACTCTGAAAACACCCTTCTTTCCCAAAAATGTTTCAAAAAAAGAGGTAAAGTCTTTTTCCGTAGCCGACCCACCCCCCCCCGTTTGTCATAAACCCGAAAACCAGCTATAGCTTAACAAAATGCCTATTGGAACCCCACCCTTGCGCCCCCACCCAACCCCTAAATACTTACCCGGGAAAAAGTTCAATTCCCCAGAAAATTTGCCCAGTCTATGCAAAGGTCAGACTGGGGAAAAAAAACTTTTCCCGTTCACAGACTATAGAAAAATCAGTACAATGCACTCCTTTCCCCCCCAGGGGTCATCGAAAAAAACCCCAAACAAGCCAAAAAATTTCCCTCCTAAAATGACTCCTTTAACGTCACATGAGAGAACCCTGCCGTTCGTCCTACCAACCCCCTCCCGTCAGTGCCAAAATTGGGGTCTAACCCAGCCAAACTTTTGCCTTTCCCACAGCTAATCCCATTGTCCCCAAACCCTGGCCTACCCGACTAAGCTTGCACAATAGCCATGGCCAACGTGGCGGCCCCATAATGTATTTTATAGGGGCTGTCCCACCTAAAAGTTTAGTTTTGAGGTAGCAACTCTCAAATTCAAACTTGACTCACAATACATGAAACCAGACAGGAAGCACTCGACGTGGTTTCTCTCTTTCTCCTTACTCCATAATAATGCTCATTTACCAAATTTTCCTAAAAACCCCAACCCCACATCTAAAAACCCCCTTTCACCTCTACCTTCCCAGTCAAAAACCCTTTTTTCCATCCTAACCCACACTCATCTCTACTACAGATATCCAACACCCTACAAAACCCCAAAACCTTCCCTCTCCTTCCGCACTACCGTAAAGACGAACAACGTTCAACCCCCCCTTCCCCCACCACACAAAAAACTCCCCCCCTTTGCCCCTCGCTTTAGACACCAAAACCCTTCCCCCCCCACAAGAAATCCTTTCCCCCAAAAAATCCCCAACCAACCCTTAGAGAAACTATTGAAATATTCAAAATTATTAAAGAAAACGATACTCAAACCCCCAAAACTTTAAAAATCCTGCTCCTTTTACATCCAATAACTTGATTCCATCCCCTAACGATATCCCCCCTAAAAACCTATCTCCTAACCCCCCAACCAGCCCTCCCCCCCCACCCCCCCCGCCCACATTTTCCTCCCCCCTATCTATCCCTTCCTTCCTCCTGGATACACACGTGAAACCCCATGTAAAACCCCCCCCATCCCCCTTCCCTTCCACTCCTCCCGGGTACACACGGAATCCCTTATGTCACAAGTATCCCCTTCCCCAACCCCCCTCTCCTAATACCCCCCTAGTAAACACCCAAATCCCACACCTCTCCCATCCAAAATCTCGGTCCTTATCCCACCTTAGCTGCTTTCCCTCAAAATCCCAAAAAGTATTACAAAACTATATCCAAATAAAGTATCCCTTTATTGGAATTTAATGTTTCCGCTCCACAACCGACCCTTTTTCAATCCTTTCCTCTTATAACCCAATCTATTGTATGTCTTCAAGAGACCTTTCTTACACATCCCCAAAACCAATCCCCATTTTCATTTTTTCTCTTCCCTTTTTGTTCCTCCATACTTACCCTGCTTCCCCCCCCTATCCTCCCTTTACCCACCCCCCCTATAGACATCCCTTTCGAAACCCCCACTTTGTTTCAAAAAAATTAAAATATTCTTTTTCAACGCATACATATCCTCCATTAATCTAACCCTTACCCCCCCGACTTAACCCTTTTACTCACAATTCCCTTTTCCCAGCTTAGACCCTAAACACTAAACCAAACCTCCCTTCCCTAATTTTATGCTACATACCTTAGATGTCTACACCTTTATCTAGCTTTTAAAACCCTTAACCTTAAAACAACCAACAACGACACCCACAAATCCCAAAAATTATGGAGTACACCTCACTATACACTCTTTTAAACTCGCATCGACTTTATCACAAGAAAAAATAGGGGTTCCTGAGGGAAACCTACAAAAAGTATGCCAGACATAAACACATACTTACAAAACCCCTTTTCAGTCCCCGCTCAGTACTACTTCCAGTTCAACGCTGAGACTAACGGGAGTATGAGACCCTTAAAAACCCAAACAACACTGAGAAGGTCGAAAAGGGGAGTCAGTTACGTGTATACTTAATTAACTGCATAAAAAACGATTAACATGGACCTGTGAAGACGAGGACAAGCCCTTTCAATCATGTACAAGGCTGAAAACACAATAACAAAAGCATCAATAAATACACGAAACTCAGTACAAAATAAACCACACCAACACCGGGGACTTTTACAAGCACATTTCCCCACTACCTTACGCGTTTTAAACAAAATACCCCATATTTTTAAAAACAAAAACACTAAAAACCTTCACCGAAAAACAAAAAACACATTGGAGCACCTTACAAACTCGCACTACCACAAACCCCTTTTAATCCTTTCCCCACCCCCCAAAACCCAACAGCGGGCGCATTAAAAATTTAATTGAAAACTATCGGCCATAATACTGTGGATCAATTTGGCAAAGATGAACTGAAATAGCTTTTTCTCCAGGGGGTTATTGACTTTTAAAAATTTAAAGTTTTTAAAAAAAGTACATTTACTATAAAAATTTTTCTTTATTTAAAGCTAAAGTTTTTTTCAAACCCCGTAACTTAGGGTGCACATTTTACCTTTTAAACCCCTCTCAACTAGTCTTTTCATTTTTACAGGTGTGTAGCAACGACGGAGTTTGCGCCTCTTGATAAATGCTGCTACATGCTTTTTTGGAAACCGACATTTTTCAAACCGCTGTCAAACGGTACCGCAGGTCCTTTCCGACCCGAGTGAAAACGATGACCTCGGGGTGCCCAAAGGGCTCCAGGTAATCTTAAAAAGGGGCGGAAACCCTGAGTGTGTTGTTTAGGCAGTGGGAAAAACCCTAACATGGTGGAAAGGAGATGCTGGACTGTTTCGACGGGGTGTGAACTTCATAAATTCTCAGAAATAACTATATTCAAGGCGGGGGTAAAACTGCAAGCCGATAGGTATCATCAAAGAAAAAAAAAGAGAGCAGTTATAGCTGAAAATGAAGAGTATTAGTAAAGTTATTTCACCTGTTTATCGGAACATTGTAAAAGACCGGGATGGGAAAAGTTTTTTTTAAAGTGATAAGCCCCCTGATATTTGTGAGAAAGGAAAGGGGTCCCACCCTAAATTCTAAAAGACAATGGCTTGAGCTACTAGCTGAATGACACGAGTAAAGGCGCTTCTTTGGGGGGGGGTACCCCCTACCATGCCTCCTAGAATTGCAGTCACACCCCCACCCTCGAGGCCCCAACAGGGCCCATTAGGGTTGGTGAAAGGTGATGGGAACCCGTAACATCGTGGGCGGAGGTGGGCCCTTACACGTCCAAAACGCGATGGGGTTCCTTTTGGGCCCATGTTCCCGAAGTTACGTACAGACATGCCGCCGGGGTGATTTACCAAAAGTTTAAAAGCAAAAAAAAAAAATTACCATACATTGTTGTAGTGCTGGTAACCCTACAAAGGTAAAAGACGGCAGTGGCGTGTTAGTAGTATTAAAAAAACTGCTGAAACCTCCGATGAGGCTTTTTCCGGAAAAAAAAAATTGTCCTACTCCCGACGAAGAAAATCGCGGGTCTTCGTAAAAACGCTGTCGTTGATGGAAACGATATAACGGTAACTTAGTCGATGCCTCTCATGTCGACGTAGATATAGTAGATATATCGGGCAAAAAAATCGATGTAGTGGCCGGCGATCATATTCTAAATATCGGAGAATCCCACAATGGCTACAGTAGAGTTCGTTGAGGTAAACCCGTGGCCGGGATGAAAATGGCAGAATTTTGTTGGACAAAATGGGTTCACCTTTAACTGTTAAGCGGAAAATAACACGCAACCATTGCCAGCTGTCTATAGTTTGTCGATGGAAGTATAAACCAGTTAATTTAGTGGAAAGTGACGGTACACCTGTGCATGTTTGTGATTCTAATGGCAACGAACTTGCGCTAAATGGAGGCGGCTAGATTTGGAGGTATCTCGGGAAACGGTTTCTATTATGAAGAGGTCATCAGGGAAGACCTTCTCTTGCAGAATGGCGAAGCCTTAGCAGATGAAGACGGAATGCTGCTGAAGGCCACATCCGTGAACACGCGACACTACTCTGAGGTTCCACAAACCCCTTGTGGATGGAGATAGAAAACGCCGTAAACTTTTTGAGCATAAATGGCTCCCCAAATAAACGGTTATCGACGATAAGTGATAATGTAGTTACCGTTAAAACTGGGAAATAAAATATAACGATAGCTGATTTAAAACGTAACCGTTCTACTTGAAAACGCTATGAGGTTCTAAAGAAAGCATCAGGAGAAACTAGTGGTCGATGAAAGGTTGCCAGTCACTCTTTTTACCTGAACATAGATCTAGGCGGAGACGCTCTTTAGCCAGTAAAGGCCAGGGGATCACGGATTCTCATGAAAAATACAGGACTCTAACTGACGTCCAGGGTTTTTTCCAGTAACACTGAATGATGGAAAGGGTAACATCGTGAAACCTGTAGCTGGAGAAATCATAATGGAAACGGGGACTGCAACAGCTTTATTGTTGAAACTAATAAAGGGAAAAAGGGACTTACAGATGAAAATGGGAATTTTATTGTCGACAGTGAAGGATATGCTCTTGCATTTGTCCCCCACAAATGAAATCGTTTCATCACAAGTAACCAAACGTAATTGTAGACGGGAAACCCAAAAACACTGTGCAGTTACTGAGGGGAGAGGTTCTCCTATTTCTATTTTTGATGGCAGGGTAACGACGTAGCCGTGAAAAATGGAGATGTTCAAAAAGTGAAAATACCGAGACAGCCATGAAATGGATATGGTCGAGGACACAGAAAGCTGGTGGATTTTTTCCGGTAGTATACTGACAGACTTAAATGGGAAGAATTTGAGGATAATGGCAGAAAGGAAGAAAGCACAGAAGGTTGTGGCGAAAATCCTTGTCAAAAGGCGAAGGAATACAGTAACACTCTCAACCTTAGAAGGAACACCTGTAACATTGCTCGATAACGAAGAGGTGGTGGTCACGATGGCAGGCGAGGTCAGCTTGCGTGGATGGACCGACACTGCTAGAGTTCGACGATCATCCCTTCTGAAGTAACGTTGTTGATGAGAGAGATTATCTTTTGGCGACGACAAAGGAAAGCTTCTAACTATGAAAAAGGTTGGCGAGCACAAGCAAACCTCTGTAGCTGCAAATATGCTAGTTGAGGGGAGGAAGGGAACTCTGTAACCCTGATAGACTTGAATGCCCTCTCCTATAACTGTTGTTGATGATTCTGGCAATAACATCGCCCTCGCACGGAGGAGAAAAGACTCTCAAGGTCGAGATGGCTGGCCATTTACAGGTCATGGAGACGGCAGACGAAGACTCGCGCTCCCTTGAAAACGATGGCGCCAAGACCAAGCAGAAGCTGCGGGTTTGACGACGCGGCAACCCAGTGAAACAGCGAAAAGGGCCCCATCCAAGTTGTCCCAACAAACAACGTAGACCCCGTAGCCACAGAAGCTGAGAACTTCCTTGAAGGTGACGGAAAAATTCGTCGAAGCGAGTTTCAGCCTTCAGCGCCTTTCTGCAGTTGTGAAGCACGAACAGCATCTTCTACAACTTAATCTTGTGCGGGAATCGTCCACTATGAAATCTAGGGATTACGAGAGCTTTGTTGAGGAGATAAATGTGTTTGTAGATGTGGTGGGGAAGCCAAGCAAAGTGCTTAAGAAGTAATGCAGCTCCTGGGGAAAGGAAACCCGGATCGCACGAGGGGGAAGCATATGCATTACTGGAAGAAGTGAATGAAAATTTCCAAATAAATTCCCATAGACTAATCAACGGGTTTTTATATGTCTTTAATCTATAACTGTAATATGTATAAAGTTTTCATTACTTTATATGATATTTAAGAATTTCGTATATGATCACTATATAATGATTTACCAATTCTACTTTACCCTTCCCTCGTCTCGTCCCCCGGTGACTGTTTTTCTAGTTTAGTAGTCATCGAAGCTAAGCAATACCATTACAACGAAATCTTACAAAAAAGCAGTGCAGAAAATTAATACTGTGGAAACAGTGCCCAAAGACCAATCAAACCAACATTTAAACTTTGACTTGAGTTCAAGGGAGGGAGGGAGGGAAGGGGTGTAGGGAGACCATGAGGAGGAGGAGGAGGGTGGATGGATGTCGCCAGTCTTTGTGTAGAGGGAAAGGGCGAATGATAGGGATGGGCATGGTTTCTTGTCATGACTAAAATATTTTTTAATGTCCTCAAAAGTTCCTGAAGGGGAAACGATTGGGGGGGCTGAGAAATGAAGGTTGTCTTACGAGGGGAAGAAAAGGGATAGGCATCAGAGGAAGAGGTTTGGTATAGATGATTGAATTGTCTGATGCGAGGGTAGAGCGAGAAAGTGTAGACCTAGGAAGTGGTTTTGAATAAGCTGCTACTAGGGGTACAGGGACGTAAAAATTAGTAATAAGGAAGGAGGGAGTTGAAAATGAAGAATGTGATGGAGAATGTTGGCCACTAGAGCTCGATGCCCCAATAAGGGTACAAAAAAAATTTGGCAAGGGTAAGCCTGGGTATGTGGGGAAGAGAAATGGTCACCCCTCAGGGCCCCCCGCGATGGGTAAGGGCTAGGCAACGAACGGGAATACCATGTCCAGCTCCCTGAGGCTGTTCAAGACTGACCCAAAGCGAGCCTTTTATCCCTTCAACTCCGCTCTCAAACTCTTTGGAAGTGGGCAGAAAGGGTTTGGGAAAAGGAAAGGAAATTGGGTGAAGACTGCAAAATTGGTTGAGCCAGGGCTGTAGCCCAAGGTAGGGGGTATCCCTAATATGGGGCCCTCTTGAGTCCCCCCCCCCCCACAACTAAGAGCATAGGATGGGCGGAGGGGTTGTGTAGACAGGCCTTAACTACCGCTGTAACAAACCTGAAATATATCCAGTGTCTCATGTGTTCATTTGTTTGTATATTTGTAACTTTTGTTCTTTTTAACAGTAAAATTTTTTATTTTTTCATGTTAGATACAGAAAATAAACATTTTCTTCAGTTCCAATCGCAGGCTTACATTAATGTATATTCAAATTTAAAGGCATTGATCAAAATATTCAAGTAAAGGATTGTTGAATTCAGTATATATAGGATTGCTGCTATGATTACTCATTAAAATTTATTTTTTGGGATATACCCCTTGCTTCTTGCAATGATTTCAAGATGAGCAAATTTCTGTGTCAGATGTCCTGATAAATTCTGCAGCCGAGGAACTTGTTTGCTCTAAGCTACCTGCAGCTAGCACAGTATACAGCATTTAAAGGAATAAAAGCAGTCTATCCAAAATACAGATTTTGAATAATATTTCTGATTTTCTCCTCAAGTACCATAAGTTAGCAAGTTGCTACATTAACCATACAAGTTATTTGGGCTCTGCATATACCTTGAAATTTTTAATCAAGATATCAATAATTAACCCAAAAATTACAAAGCAAACTTAGTTCTTCCATTAAAATATATTTTGGTGAAAAAACACTAGCAAATATGCATGATCTGCACATTTTGTTTTGCTAGCATCAGTGCAAGATTCTGGGCACATCTGACTATTATTTAAAACTGTCAAAAATCGGAGTTACATTATTCTTGAAATATGGGTAATTTTGAATACAATTAAAACCAAAGTAAATCTTATGATGGTGAATTTTTAACCCTGTTATATATTTCAATGCACAACTATATTACATCTTATACTTCATGAAAGATACAGGACTACCAATATAAAGGCTTTTTTATATCTTAATAAAAATGTTCCCAAAGAGTTGTTTTTTTTAATGTTCAACATTTTTCATGCTGCAACTTCAGAGAACAAAAATTGCCTACAGTATTTCCCTTCCAAAAATAGAGAAAAAAAAATTTCCTTGGAGTATTTTACTTCCAAATGTAAACACGACATTTTGTTCCACCAGCATAGTACTGAAAAAAACCCTTTAATCACACAAATCACAAATTTAAACTTTGGTAAATATTTCCTTTCTTTTCTGCCTGTCCCAAAGGGACTGCAAATGCTTCATAAAAAAAATTTTCTCCAAGTGTGTCAATTTGCTGTCAATAAGAATCTTCTTTAAGCAGTTTTCCAGGGCAGGGGAGAGCGCTGCATGAACTAAACCAGAGAATACTGGCACCAACTTTGCCACAGGGAAGAAAACCGAATCATTGAGAATTTAAAAATTTTTTGCTATAAATTCCTACTGGCATCATTCCTCTCCCATTTGAAGCAACACCTGTGGGCGATTCTCTACTGTGCTATCAACCCAGTTCTCGGAACCAATATTTGGGAAGTCTGACTTTGACATAGGGGAGAAATCGGCACACGATCAAGGAGGTGGTTGAAACCGTGTTGTATTAATGTGTCCACAACTGTGTTGAAAACTTCACTATCTATAACATCCTGGTTTCATTAGCATATTATAAAGGACCCTTTCCCCCCATCTTCTTCTGGAGCAACTGGGGGTTTAAGGACATATTTACTCCATGGTCAAGCTTGCAAAGATGTTCCCTCTAGAGCAGTTTTCTGTTGATCCACTTTCCCTGCTAGACTTAACCTAACCTCCTGGTATATGGTTCTAGCTGGCTAAGAGTGAGGGAGCGAGTCAAAGGCAACCCTGTGACTATACGAGTCACAGCCTTGTTACATGGTGAGCAAGTTTTAGGGACACCTTCTTCCACTAAATAATGGACTGCTGCAAGATATTTTTGCTGAAGAGCCTGGTGAAATTGGTATCCTGCATGGCCTGCTGATCAAGTCTCCGTATGTATAACCTCCAAGTATCATATTGTACACGTATAGCAGATGCTACTAAGCTTGAATGTATAAAACACTTATTGCTCGACTAAACCCAAAATATTTTCAACTGCCCCAAATGGCAAGTTTATGTTCAGGCTGATCACGGACTGCTTGCAAGAGTGCATCTGTATCCAGTTCTCTACAAAAAAACTCTCTCATGCTACCTGCCAAGCTCATGACTGTTGCATTTGCTGTTCTCTGGGTTTTTTTCGTAATGATGATGTTTTTCTGCTTTTCCAGCATTTTTCGTGTTTTCTGTTTATGCCACTGTAGAAGCTTGTACTCTGCATATCTGCTTAGCAGGGCTACACCTCCACAACAGCTCCCCCCCTGAGGGAAATTCCCTTTGTGACGACTCAAAAAGGATCTGATCCTGAAAACTGGTGGACTTTTTTTTTTTCCTTCTTTTTATAACTATATTTTAAAATGTCTTTCTACTTACTACACTTATAATGTCTTTCAGAAGCAGGAGATACACTATTTCTATTTTTCAAGTGCATTCGTCACCAGCTTTGCACAAGACTAGTCCATGATTTCTTTATACCCGGATGAAGTTGCAAACTTTCTGAAGACGATTTGAAAACAAGTTATTTGAATCGATGAACCTCTCCACACAATTGGTGATGAAAGCCCTCAGTGCGTGACTCAAGTCTTGTGGACGGCCGGCCAGCACTTGTCCCAACATTTCTCAGTCAGGCCATGTACCAGAAACTGCAAATGTAAAAAAAAAACACTAAATATTGTATATAAAACAAAATATAGAAACAAAATACATGAAAATGGAAAAGAATTCTATAAAAAGAGCTATACATGTCATATGAAACTAAAGGATACAAAACTCATAATAAAGAACGTGAGACTATGAAGTCTTTTAGAAAAAAAAATTCTGCTAATATTAGCATCAAAACGGGACTGTTAGGTATTTATCTTTCAAACTAGACTACAAAAAAACTTGTATGTCTCCAGGAGTTAATATGAATATGTCAACCATAAAAAAAGGAGATCTAAACCTAAATCATGTGTTTGAGATGGGACTGGAGGCCCAACACCCTCCCTTTGGGCTTCGCATGGTCTTTACTTCTCCCATTTCCCTTTCCTTCAGATCTTCATCCCTTTT
This sequence comes from Penaeus monodon, assembly GCF_015228065.2. Lineage (NCBI taxonomy): Eukaryota > Metazoa > Arthropoda > Malacostraca > Decapoda > Penaeidae > Penaeus > Penaeus monodon. The sequence continues at coordinate 30,147 of NW_023639393.1, read as the reverse complement.
TCGTTCACTTATCCTAATCGTTAATCTTTTTACCCTTTCACCACAATATTTTAGCATAAGCTATACCCTACTGCCATTTTCTTGTATGCTGCTAATGCCTTACATATTTATGAGGCTAAATTTTTTAACAAATAAGTAAATAAACTGTAAGTCTATCTACTCTTGTTATTCCTGGAATAGTATTAATGAGTACTTAATAATTTTTCCCCAGTTCTTTAATGGTGCCAAAAGTTAAGTCTTTGATACTGATATACTGTGAAAATTTTTAGCAGGGGTGAACAACTTTGACAGTGATGTTGCCCCCAAAAAAGCCAGACAGAGCAGCAGTCAAACACAGAAATTTGTTTTATAGTGTTGCCACTCCAGAGTCTGTTTGGGATTTAGAAGTTTGTCGTACTAAAGCATGTGTAGGAGAGGGAGAGGAGACCAAGCCAGTGTTCGAGCCAAATTTAGAGTAATATTAAGAAACCACCCCAATCACTTGCTCGTTGTTGTCATAGGGGTTCGGAGATGGGGATGAGGTACAATGTAGGGGGGATACCCTCCCTTTGCTCCTCAACCCCTGGGCTCAACTATTTGTTTATTTATTGAAAAATTTCTACCGCATCAGCATTTAAGATCATTAGCAGCATATTCAAAAACAGCGACGGGAGACAGCATAATGAAAAGATTGTCACAAAATGGGTTAAAAGATTGGGATAATGGACAGAAGGGGATAAAGGGAAAGGAAAGGGAGAGAAGAAAACACTGCAAAATTGTTGAGATGAGGGCTGTGGTCCAATGCAAGGGTAATCCCTACATTGGGCCTCGGTCTCTGTTCCTAAGCCCTTGAACAACAACGAGCAAGGGATTTAGGGTCAACTCAACTAATTTTCACGGTCTTTTTTTCTCCTTTCCTTTTCCTTCTCTTCTTCATCCCCCTTCTGTCCACTTATCCTAATTTTTAATACATTTTATTCTTTTTACCCCAATACTTTATCATTATGATGTCGGCAATTTATGTTTTGACCATTGACTATTTGGAAAACCCCCAAACCTCAATTTATGAAAACCCAAAAAAACTCCTTTCCTGGGGGCTTTACCCTCAAACCCATCCTATTGCTATGGTTTTGAATACACTGCTAATAATCTTAGATGATGATGCAGCAGAGAATTTTCAGTTAATAAAACAAGTAATAGGAGGAATGTTCATTGCAATAAAATATAGAAATAGGTATGTATGAGAATGGATATCTTCGCAGTGGCAAGATATGTATTTGCCCCTTTATCAACTACATCTTCGTCAAAAAGGCACCCGATATAGTTGAAACAGGGCAAAAAACATCTGCTGTGCTTTGATGATTTTCCCTTTTTCATTATACCTTTCTCTACAAGAGCAATACAAGTTGTGGAGGTCTTGTGGTAATCAATACTAGACACACTTAGTTAATCATAATAGTAAGTTTTTTATTAGCAGTTTCACATTCCAGTATTTGTTCCCTGTACAAAAGTCTATAGAACAGGGGTTTTAACTTTGGGGTCCATGGACCCCTGAGGGTCAAAAATTTCAGTTTCAGGGGGGCTGTGAGAATTAGATTAAAATGACATTTATATTTGTGTTTTTTTTTTTATTGTTTAATTTAAAGTTTCATAATACTTTGTGTATCCCATATGTGGTATGAGACAATCAAATCTCATATATATTAAGTACATTATACATATTGCATACGGAGTTGTGGTTATGTGGAATATCTGGGAATGGAGTCCATAGCTTTCATCAGATTCTTAAAGAGGCCATGACTCTAAAAAGGTTTAGAACAAAGCTAAGAATAGTATCATAATGACCTGTTTTCTTTGACGTATCATAGTGTAAGTGCTGCCACACATTCTATACTTGTTTATAATTTCCATTCATAATATTGCAGTACTTGTATAAATAAACAAATTAATCATATTACCACCTCCATCCCTTAGGATCCCTTCACCTTACTGCCAGGTCAGTATTCCCTTCTCCCCTGCACAAAATTTGATAATGTGAAACTCTGAAATATTATAAATTTTATAATTAATAATAAATAATAAAAAATTTAATTTATTATTATTATTGTATTTATAATTATTATCATCACAGAAACCCTAAAGCAGCAGCATTTACAACAGTAACAAATAAGAATTAGCAATAATCATATTTGCAATATTAGTATTAACAATAACAATAGAGAAAAAAATTAATGGTGCAACATATTTGCAATTTTAAGCTCATTCTAAAAAAAAAAAAAAAAATAGAGGTACTGACAATATTCTTAATTCTGCATGGAAAACAGGAAATGAAATGTTTCTAAGCTGCTGCTTCCCCCCCAATGTTGTTGTGTGGGGGCTTAGGAGACGGAGACTGAGGCCCAATGTAGGAGTTAATCCCTGCCTTGGACCTCAGACCTCGCCTCCACAAATTCTGCATGGTCTTTTCTTCTCCCCCTTTCCTTTTCCTTCTCTCCTTCATCCCCTTCTTCTGTCCACTCATCCTAATTATTAACCCATTTTTACCTTCTAGCCACAATAGTTATCATATTGCATACTTGGGGCTTTACTTCCAAGCCCCACCGTATTGCTGTGTTTCATTACAGCTGATGACCTTAAATGTGACGCAGCAGAAAATTTCAATATATAAATAAATAAGTGCTGTTTTCAATGTTCATTTTATAATAATTATATAGATACTATCTAATGAATATTTCCTGTGCTTTTAAAATACATGTAGGTAATACAATATATTAACAAAGTCCACACTAAAGGAACTGTATTATGAGATGGAATAATATTGTCTTAGTGTTTGAACAATCTGATCACAGTTGGATTCAATATTTTTTGCTGTGCTTCACCAAAATATTTGTATAGTTTCCTGAATGTGAAATGCAATATAAAATTTTCACTCGGTATTATGTTGTTTTTCTCTCTGAGAAAAGTAATTTCCATACTTTGAACTCATACCATCCTTGTGAAGGGACAAATAAGCAAATGAATTTATTCAAGATTTTGATGATTTCTCAAATAGCATATGTGGTAACATACAAGAAACCTCATAATCAAAATATTTCAAAATTACTTTAGTCTAATTTCCTACTTAGTGTTAAAACTTTCCTTAAAAAAGAAAAGAAAAAAAAAAAATCATTTAACATAACCTCTTATTTCTGATCTAAGAACTGAACACAGTCATGCTCTGGAAATACCTATAATTTCAATCCTCAAACACAATGTGCTGAGCTGGCTTTGTGTTCTGAGACTCTCGGAATGCTTTCAGAAGTAACTTTCTCTCCTCTTTCCTGATTTGAAATCCCAGTAGTGCCATCCCCAGTCTGCTTTTTCTTTTTCCTCTGTTTTGAGACCAGCAAATGTTGATGTTATTCCAATACTCCTCCTCCTCTGCACCCGAAAGAATCTCCATGCGGCTCCAACATCCAGATTTTTATATGCTGCTGCGGCTTCCTCTGAAAGGAACCTCACCAAAGACGTCTCTTCTCATGACACTAGCATCCACATATGCCACACCCTCACCACCTCCTTTACGTATGGTTTCTCGCAACTTCTTGGGGTCCTGAGGAGGCTCCTCAAAACTAATCTTAATAATAGCATTTGGAATGAAGTTAGGTTTAGTACTTTATTATTCTTCTCCTGTCCATCTACTGTATCATCATGATTAAGCTTTTGATAATGTCCTGAAAGTCTGTTTGTAATGACATATCGGATTTTATATCTGCAATTGCTATACATAGATTGTCTCTGATCTCTTATATCTCTTACTTTCTGTTTCAGATTTCTCATATTTTCTCTTTGCATATTTAGATATTTATTTCTCAATGTCTTCCATTCCCTTTTGACATTACTTCAAGTAAATACTTTCTATTTCATCCCTTTCACTTTCTTACTTCGCTTACGCTTCTTCTTCTTACTCTTTTTCTCAACAGCTCTGCTCTTCACCAGCTGAAATTCCCCCACCCTCCTTACTCCCATCACTAAGGTTTCCGTCCCAGTTTTTATTTTTTTGGGAACAATCACCTCAGTCTCACATTCCCCTCCAGAGTCTGTCCTTCCTCTTAACACTTGCACTGTCATCCATATCATTACTAACTTCTTCCATTCATCTCCTGGTGCTGTTTCGCTACCATCACTAGTCTTGTCTGGATCTGCTTTTTCCTCTTTATTTACCTGCTCAGAATTTTGGTCAAAATTTTTGATACTCTGTAGCTGGGCTGGGTCAATGTCTGATGGTATCCTACACTTCTCGGCACCAAACGACTCCAGAGCCAGATCTGCCATCTCTGGAGTCTGGAACTCAACAAAAGCAAATCCTTTTGGTCTACAAGAATGTTATAACGAGGTAAAGAAATGTAATCAATCACGCCATAACTGTGAAAAAATCTGTCGAACCCAATCATGATCACATGAGCAGGAATATTTTCAACATAAATTGTGCACTCGGTCTCATTGGCTTTTTGATCAACTTCCTCTTTCCTCTTCACCATAAGACCATCTTCTGAAAGTTCTAGAATGTTGACTTTTCAACAGCTTTTCTAAGCAAGTTTGTATCATCTGTCATAGCCCTAATCTTGTTGAATTATTACAAAAGGTCGCCAAACTGATATATGGGCCATTCTCATAAAATCGTGCCATGGTGCGATTTTTAAATGTTGGCTGCGCTGAAGTAGAATTCCATCTGTTCTTTCAACTGATTAATAAGTCGTTTCTTCCTCTGTCTGGCTGGCTTTGGCGATTTCTTCATCTCCTTTTCCTCCTGCTCCTTCCCTCTGAAATGCTTTGGTCTCCATTTTCTGACTCTCCTTCCTGGTGCCACACTTTCAACTGCTTCCATTTTCACAATCTTCAATTCTATCAGATCTTGTCAAGGTGCCTATATTCTTCTTAGAACTGTTCCACAGCTGTAGACAAAATAACCATTCTGTAAAATTCTCAGCGACATTTGATTTAAAACATTCCTAGTGAAGACCATAATCTTAGTTACTACCTAAAGCTTATCTTATCCCCATAACAAATAGAATGAAATAACAATAATGATAATAAATATGAAAGCAGATGCAAATAATAAACTGATATAAATACATTAACCAACTGGACCTGCGTATGGCATGTGCACATATGCCAAGCCTATTATGATTTTAGTTATTGTATTAAAACACAGATGCCCACAGATGCTTGTCACTGGAGAGTCAAGCAATAGTTCAACCTATCTCACCTGTTTTTCTTTTCCTTGATTTTTGGAAAGATTCTTTTTTTAATGCCATTAGTATTTTCATAATAACAATCATGTCACTAATATGCTAAGTCTCAATATCAAATGACATTAGAAAGATAAAAAAAAATCAAGGAAATGGGATATCAAGAAAAAGTCAATAGGTGTACTATTTGACTCCTTGGTGACTGAGCACTTGTGAAGCCATCTATGTGTAAGTAATATTCACATGCCAAAACTACAGTGCCTTTGGGTGTACTCGACAGCAATGGGTTCAGGGTAATTATTATTGACATAATCATGATCAGGAAGTAAATTTTAAAAAGTTTGTGATCCAAATATATATATAGCTATTTATATTCTAATTGCACATGTGGTCCACAGCTCAAGGTGGGGGTGTTCCATCAACATTTTTTCCCCATTCAAATCAAACTGCACTTCTAACAATGATTCAATTTGGCTGGAGAGCAATGAAGTGTGGACACGTGGGAAAGGGATTTCTAAAGAAAGTAGGGTAAATTGGGAAATAAGGGTCTGGGGGAGGGAAGAGGCACATGCGTTTGTTTAAAGCAGAATGATAAATAAGAATACTGTAAATAACCCCTTTCAAAAACACATTAAAAACCTATGCTGATCATGGAGGAAGGATTGGTTCAACCTATCACATCAAGTATCTATAGTACTGTGCACCCTCCTCTACAGAACTTACTCTGAAACAAGCTGAATTTTACCTTAGCATGAATATTTCATGAAGAAAGTTACATACATATCAACAGTCTGTACACAGATCAGACATTGAACAATATCAGTTCTTGTAAATCCTCTAATCAGAATGTTTGTTTGTCATCACTGTTGAAACATATCTGAATATGCTGCTATGTTGACTCTCCTTGAGGACTTTATCAGGCAAGATTTAAGAATCAATTTATATTAAAATAGTGCTGTAAAAATAGAGGAAAACACAATACCCCAATTTGAATGATATTGAATGCTTATATTGCATTTCAGTTGAGAAGTGCTTGACCCCCTAATAACAATTCTATAGCACCTACTCAGCAAAAAAATAAATATTATCAAATGTCAAAAAAGTAGATAATGAATTTGGCAAACACAAACTAATTTGCATGGTCACTTTTCATACAAAGCTAAAATAATAATGGATAATAATAAAGATAAGTTTACATAAGGATAGCAGCTCACATATGCAAAGCAACTATTTTCAATAAATCATATAAAGCCCACTCATACTTAAATTCATAAATGGCAATATCAAAATATATAGTAAGTTGAGTTACCAAGGTACCAACACTGAACTATGTTTTGTAGAATAAGCCTCAGGCAACAACTTCATGTGTCGCATCTTTTCATTAATTTAATCATCACACAACTGAATTTCCTTTCTGCAATGTTCTCCTGGATCTTCCAGTCACAAATGCTTAGTCTTTGCAAGTAAAGATGCAAGCCAATGTCTACATCTCATTTTTCAGATGCATTTTTACTGTCATTGTAGGCTTTGGAAACAGATTGCTTCAGAGATTGTAACTTCTCCAATTGATAAGTTTAAGAATTAGCTACTATGTTTTTACTACATAATTAGCTAATGATTTTCCATCTTCCCTTTCTTCTTAGCTGAGTTTTGATCTCCACTGGCATCTTGGTGGTATAATTCTCAATTTTTTCAGTGTGGCTCTTTATATGGTTTCCTGTAATGATAATGATAATGTTGATGATGATAATGATAACAATAATATAATAATGATAATCATGATTATGATAATAATGATAATCTATAATAGTCACGATAATAATAATGATAATAATAATAATAATAATAATAACAATATCAACAATAAATAAAAAATAATAAATATATAAAAATATAAAAATGACAAAAATAATAATGATAAAAAAATAATAACTAATAAATCATCATAATAATAATAATAATAATTCCTGGGAATCCACAAACTTCACTATATGAACCAAAAACCTTCCTAGCTTGGGTCTTTCGCCTCCAGACCCTTGCCTGACCCTCCCTGATCCCTGCATCTCCCTATTGTGCATCTGTCCTGGACTCCCACTCAAAAGTTGTGGACTTGCTCTCTATGTGGCATTTATCATGACCTATTTTTTTCATTACTGATGATATTCTTTGCCTGTACAATTATGTCATGTGTCAGCGACTGTACTAGTTTACTGCTTTCTGATGATTTCATTAGGTTTTTCCTATCTTGGTTACGTAAATGTATACCAAAGCATTAAATGTTGTGCAACTATTATTATCACAGATTAAAAGTATCTTACCATATGGAAGTGTAACTGACTTTATACTCTACTTTTTTGGACAATTAGAGGGAAAAGTCAAAAGGAGGGTACAAAATACCTCGTAATACTAGAGAGATCTTAGCCCACTCTCAATCAGC
>NW_023639393.1:0-17500 GCF_015228065.2 Penaeus monodon | reverse complement strand
CTCTCTTGCTCACATGCACTGATATTGCAATTCTTATTTTGATTATTGCTGCTGCTGCTGTTATGTTGTTTTTACTGTTCTCTCATTTCATTATCTCTGCTATTGTTAGCATTATATTATTGTTAGCATTTTATATTATTATTATATTATTATTATTGTTGTGTTGTTGTTGTTATTATCATAACAATTATTTATTATCATAATTATTATTCATATTATTGTCATTACCATTATTTTCATTTTTATTATCATCAATTATTATATTATTATATTATCATTCTATTGTTATGTATATTATTGTTATCATTATCATTGTTATTATCTTATTACTGTTGTTATTATTGTAATAATAATTATTACTATCACAAATAGTAATTACTATTATCGTAATTTTAATTGTTATTCTTTTTATCATCATCATTGTTTTTGTGATTAACATGAAAATAAAAGTGATAATGATAACAAAAACTTGACAGTCATAATGACAGTAACAATAATAATAATAATGATAATAAATATTATTACTGTCTTTATTATAATTGTCATTATTATTATTATTTATTATTATTATTATTATTATTATAATTAATTTTTTTTATATTATTATATTATTATTATATTATATTTCTTTCTATTATTTTCATCGGTTTTTATTATTATATTATTATTATTATTATTTATTATATTATTATTATTTTATTTATTATCATTAATTTATATTTCATTCTATATGATTTCATATTGGGCCCAACTTCACCCCAAAACTGGAACAGCTAGAAGGTGTTAGACTAATGTTGTTGTTGTTGTTGATGGGTGGTGGTGTTTTGATAATAATAATAATAATAATAATAATTATTATATTATTTTTGTTATTATTATTTCTATTATTTTTATTTTTATTATTATTATTTTCATTATTATTATTATTATTATTATTATTATTATTATTATTGTCATTGTCATTATCATTATTATTATTAGTTTTATTATTGTTATTACCTTATTTTCATTAATATTACTATTACTATTATTATTTTTATCATTGTTATTATCATTATCAAAATTTTATCAACATAATAATAATAATTAAATAAAAATAATAATAATAATAATAATAATAAAAAATATAATAATAATAATGTAAATAAATAAAACAATAATAACAATAATAATAATAATGATAATAATAATAGTAATACTACTACTATTACTAATAATAATGATAATAATAATAATAATAATAATAATAGATAATAATAATAATATTATTATAAAAAAAATAATAAAAACAACAACATGAACAATAATAATAATAATAATGATAAATAATGATGATGATGATGATGATGATGATGATGTGATAATGATGTTAATAATAAATGTTAATAATAACAATGATAATAATAATTATTATTACACAAATTTGGGTAATAATATTCATGATCCTTATCCCTTTTCATTATTTTTGTTATTTTTATTAAGTTAATAACAACAGTGATAATAATGATAGTAACAGCAATAGCAAAAATGATTATGATAATAGTAATAATAATAATAATAAAAATTACAATGATAATAATGATTATAATAATATAATAAAACGATAATGAGGATGATGACAAAAAAATTAATAATAGAAAATAATAATAATAAAATAATAAAATAATAATAATAATGATAATATTAATATAATAATAATAATAATAATAATAATAATAATAATAACAAAATTAATGATAAAATAGTAATGATAATAAATAAAATAATATTATTATTATCATTATTACTGTTACTAATTTTTATTATTATCGTTACTTTTATTATCACATTATTATTTTATTTTTATTATTATTATTATTTTTATTATTATTATTATTATTAATGATAAGATAATGGTAAAAACAACAACAACAATTTAATAATTTAGTTTTGGGTTAATAACGATAATAATAACAAAATGACAAGGAAAAAAACAATAAAAAGGAAATTACTTATATAATGATAGTGAAAATAATGATGATTATGATAATGACAATAACTACAATAATAGTAACGATAATAATAAATTATCACCATCATCATCTGGGGCCTCCCGCCGATGCATTGCCGCATCGACCCTCGTTCCAGTCACGAGTTCGCCACTGGTCTGGTTGAGTTATCCAAATCATGACCTCCTAGGTCCCACGGGCCTCCTCCACCCAGGACTGTCTTGCAAAGAGACAACCTGATGGGCAGGGTCATCCACAGGGAAGCGGGCTAGGTGTCCATATAGCTGAGTTGGCGATCCATGGTTATGCAAGTAAAGGTCCATGCGGGTCTCACGGTTGTAACCGTCGGTTGGAGACATGTTCCTGCCAATTGTACTCTAAAAGGCATCAATACGAGACTCCAAAGCACTAGATGGCGACCGGTTTCGCTTCCATAGAGCAAAGCTGTCAGTATCAAGGCCTGAAGATACGTAGCTTGGTTCTTCAGTATAGGTACCGAATCTCCAAATGTTGACCGAGTTAATAGCTCTTGATGCCATGTCAATCCGTTTACTGACTTTCTGGTCTGGCAGCCAGAGACATGACTACACTACCAGGGTATGTAAAGGTCTCTGAGACTTCAACGTTCTCACCGCTAACATGTATGGAACTGAACAGATTCCCCTAACAGGCCTCAAAATCCTGGATCTTGGTCTTTGCTCAGGAGATTTCTCGGCCCAAGGGCTTCGCCTCATTGCTAAATGCATCAATGATTCCAGAGACTCAGAACAACAACGTTGGCAAAGTCGAGTTGATATTGCCCTGCATCGCTCCACAGTGACTTTGGACAGTAGCTCTGTCCATTTCCAGTTCATGTAAGTGTTGAAAAGTGTAATTGGTGCAGGAAACACAGCCTTGCTCACTCCAGAACTAACAGGGAAGAAGCTCGACGGCACTCACCACATCTTACTGCACTTCAGTACCAGAATATAGGGTTGCTATTAAACCGTGCTGGAATTCCCTAAGTCTCAGGATCTAACACCTTCTTGCAGCAGCCACAGCCAAAACTCACGACGGCGTTCCTCAATAACTCGAAGCGCTAGGATACGGTCTACTGTATACTTGCCAGGAGTGAATCCAGACTGCTCCGGTCTCTGTGCCTTAGCAGGTGGTCACGGATCCGCTTCTGAAGCTTGTGGACGAAACCTTGCCTGCTATACTGAGCAGTGTGATGCCACGGTAACTGCTACAGTCCCATCGACCCCATTTCCCCTTCAAGAGAGGGATGACCACGTCCCTCAAACAGAACAGGGGGGATGGAACCAGACTGCCAGATGGCAGTCTAGACGTATGCAAGCCCTGTGCCATAGGTTCAACCCAGCCTTTAGGAGTTCAGCAGGGATATCACTTATGCTTGCAGCTCTCACCCTTCAGCTTAGAGATCGCCTCCCTAACCTCAGTTAGGGTTGGAGGTTCCTAGCTGATGTATAGGTCCGGCACAGGTATTGTAACATCACTTGCGTCCAGACTAGCTGCTTTAAGGTCCACCTCGTACAGCTGCTCAAAATAATGAGCCCAACGTTCACGAATCTCAACGTGATCTGAGATGATCTGTCTATACACTAAGCGTGCTGCAGTCATCTGCGAGGAGGGCTTGGAGTTCATATTTCTCTGGGCTTGGTAGACAAGGCGAAGGCCATTTACTCAGAAATGGCCTTCAACTCCTTAGTAAGGTTCCTGATGAACTTTCCTTGTCCTTCTCAGCAGCGTCGAGCCCTGAGTACCAAGGAACGACGCAAATCCTGACTGCCATTCAGTCAAGCCACACAACACGCATCTGATGATAATTATAATAATAATAATGGAAGAAAAACCCACAATACAAAAACTAGTTTTTGTATTGTGGGTTTTTCTTCCACTGTATCAGCACGGAGTGTTTTGCTATTCAATAATAATAATGATGATGATAATAATAATACTGATAATAATAATAATAATAAAGTAATAATAATAATAATAATTAATAGTAATAATAATAATAACATATAATAATAATAATAACAATAATAATAATGATAATGGTAATAATAATAGTATAATAATAATAATAATGATAATGACCATAACAATACTATTACTAATATAACAATGATAGCAATGATAATTGCAATTCTGATGATGGTAATAATAATAGAGTTAATAATAAATAACAATACAATTAACACCAACAATGATAATAATAATGAAAAAAGTAAAATTACCCATAATGGTAATAATGACATAATGTCTGTCCTGTTACCTGCCTTTGTGGAAGAAGAATGGCATACATGTAATAATAATACAACATGTGCTTCCCTTACGGGCATAATCGTTTACGTGAAATTTGTCACAGCCTCACATGCTATAGTGCCACAACTAAGGTTTAAAGAAGACTTATTTGTTGATAAACTTTTAGATCTAAGAACTGATATTACGAAAAAACGGTTAAACTTTTCTTGTAACTAAAACAGTCATTCTGGCTGAATGAAAATAATCTTTAAAAACTAAAAACAATGATGCAGTATTACTTGTGAAAACACCACGGCACGGGCGAAAACCAGGTTGTTTTCTCGATACCTGAAAATTAGTCCCGATACTAACGCTCCTCTACCACGCACACGCGCGCGCGCGCGCGCACACACACACCACACACACACACACACACACACACACACACACACACACAACACACACACACACACACACACCACACACACACAGATATATATATAGTGCCATGGTACTTTTGTGGCCGTAGAAGACGACGTTGGATCGGGGTGTTTTCTTTTGAAAGGGTAGCTTGGCCAGGACTTACGTGGCCGCCATGGGCACAGGAAACACGTCGGGCTGAATCTAGAACGTTAGGTCCAGAGCTGCTTTACAGAAAATCGGTAAATCCGGAATGACCTCAGCTGACCTTCTGCCTTGCGGCACCCCCCAGTAGGCAGTATTCTCTGGGTTATCTCCGGAGAAGGAACTGTGTCATCGCGATTCCGTATTTTGGATTATACTATTCCATGGCGGGAATCTGGGCCGAGGGAGGTCGGTGCCACGAGCTGATTCAAGGTGAAAATGCGAATTTCTAATCAGGAAGGGCGTCGACCGGGTTTTCCTAGGTGTGAGCTCCGGTGGCGCTGGTTGTAGTCCACAGCCACATATGCATAAAGAGACATACACACACAGACACACACACACATCACACAGTGTGAGGTATGGGTTATCATTATTATCATCCCCATCATCATCATCATTATTTTATTTATCATTATTATATTATTATTATATTTTATTATTATTATTATATTATTATTTTTTATTATTATTTTTATTATTATTAATTATTATATTGTATTTCATCTATCATTATATGACCATCATCATTACTATCATTATCATCATAATTATTATGAAGTGTGTGCGTGGCGCGCGTGTGCTTGTGTGAGTGTGTATATGTGCCCGCGCGCGGGGTGTGTGTGTGTGTGTGTTGTGTGGTGGTGTGTGTGGTGTGGGGTGTGGTGTGGTGTGTGTGTGTGTGTGTGTGTCTGAGGGGGAGTTTGCTGCATCTCTGTGAAGACGTAGGGTACAAGTCTGTGCGGCAGCTGTCCCCTTTCGTCTTTGTAAAGGATAACCTAAACCCCAGACTGCAAGTATGAGTCTTTGCTCTCTTTTTTAACGTATTTTTTTGGCTGATGTTTAGTCTTACGCCGTATATTTTTCTAACAATTAATCCCTACTATTCAGTATATCATGCTCGTATTGCAATAAAAAACGGTGAATTTTAAACAAAACACACACAACACAAAATATATAATATATATAATTTTAATTATATAATAAATTTTATGTATAATACATAATATGTAATATTATATATATATATATATTAGATATTTATACATTTTAGGGATATATATATATATATATATTTAAAATAATATATATATACATATATGTATATATATTACATATATATTATATATTATATATATTATATATATAATATATATATAATATATATATATATATATATATTGTGTTGTGTGTGGTGGTTGTGTGTGTGTGTGTGTGTATACACACATACACACATATATGTGTATTTGTTTATCTATTAATTATTCATTTATTTATATTTATATTTTTAAGTATTTGCCCATTCTCCTCTCTCTCTCTTCTCTTTTCTCTCTCTCTCCTCTCTCTCTTCTCTCTTAAATCCTTTAATATTTCTTTATTCTTTCTTTTTCTTTCTTCCCTCTTCTCCTTTTTATCCCTTTCTCTCTCATCTCTCTTTTCTCTCTCTCTTTTTCCTCATTTCTCCCTTTTCCTTTTTCTCTTTTCTTCTCCTGTCTTTTGTTCTCAAAACTCTCTCTTTTCCCCTTCTCTCTTCCCCCCTCTCTCTTTCTCTTCCTCGTCTCCTCTCTCTCTCCTCCCTCCTTCACCACTCATCTTCTCCCCCCCTTTTCTCTCATCCTCTCTCCTCTCTTTTCCTATCTCTTCTATCTGTTTATCTCTCTCCTCTCTCTTTTGCCCCCCTCCTCTCTCTCTCTCTCTCTCTTTTCTCTCTCTCTCCCCTCTCTCTCTCTCTCTCTTTTTTTTCCTCTCTCTTTCTTGCTCCTCTCTCTCTCTCTCTTTCTTGCTCCTCTCTCTCTCTCTCTCTCGCTCCCCCCCTCTCTCTCAATCTCTCTCTCTCTCTCTCTCTCTCTCTCTCCTTTCTCTCCCCTCTCTCTCTCCTTTTCTGCGTGTATGTGGTTACAAGAACGAGTTTAATTAAGCTTGACATATTTAACCATTTTTAAGTTACGACAGAAAGCTGAATTTCTAGAGCAGCTATTCACATTTCATAATGATCTTCTGTCTACTAACAAGAATTGTGTAAATATAAATGTCTCTCGACCAGTTTAAGCTTATATTTCTCCTCACGCCTTATTGATTTGTATTGATCTTTAGTCATATAAAAATATCGTCTTTCACAACCGATTTTCACAAATCGTAATAATGTTGCGAAAAGTGCTTGATCTAGACGAACATTTTGCATATATTGTTCTAATGAGAGTAATATTTAAGCTAAATGTCAGAGTAATGTTCTCGCACATTTTAAATGAAATGTCAAAAGGTCTCATTCGATGAATGGAAAACAAAAGGTTTTTAAAGGAGAATCGATCTTTTTAATGTCTAACCATTCTCTTAAACGTTTGTCAGGTCATAGTACGCGATCTGTCAGATTTATAAAAAGTGGGCGGTGCACGCAAGTGTGGAAGAGAGTGCATCAGTACCAACACTTTAATAGATAAGGTCTTAGTGCTCATCCTTATCAACGAAAATGGAAAGCCCCTAACGACTACATGGTTAAAAATTTCTTCTCTTTGTGGAAATTTTTGGGTGGAAAAATCTAAGGAGAGATAATAGTATTAGTTGATTTCTTCAGGTGTGAACTTTCATCTGGCATCACTGGTCTCATTGACATTCGGTCGTCTGCTTTCCTGTGAGGCGAAAGTAAGCGAAAACCTCTTCGTTTTCGTCTGGCCACCCCTGGTCAGTTAGTTGATATTTCCTCTGATAACCTACTGCGATACGATATTCGTCATGAATTATTTTGTAGAACTGAAAATAAGATTTAGGCAAGGTAAAAAGCCATCTCGTGTAAACAAAGGCATATCATTACTCTGGCAGCAATGGTCAAATACGGTTTCGTCTGACAGGCGCTGGGATATGACTCATATGAAAAAATAAGCAACGATACGGTCAACAAGGTAATTAGTTGTCTAAATTGTGTGTCGATATCGTCATTAATCAATGTGGATGGTCAATTGATTTTCCTACCTTGCGCAAGGTGTAGTTTTAGAGCAAATAAAGGGAGTGACTCTCCACCCCCCCTGGTGAGTTGCACATCTTTTCCAGGGATTGCTTTCCGGGGGCATATTTATCTTTGTATATAAGTATGTTATAGAGTGCCCCGCGGCCTCTAACTAGTTTTAAGGGCATTTTTTAGCTTTCATTATTTTGTGTTCGATGATTAGATAAAATACCGGATGAAAATGGTAATGAGAACGGTCGTGTACAAGTTAAGCATTATTTTCAGTTTGGATGGCTCTCTTTAGTGAAGAGATAAAATGATGAGTAAATATATTATTGATTTAATCATATAGAAATACAAATAGGTATATGATTGGAAGGCACCTTTTGCATCCACCGCTGGCTCTGTGCTTGTGCCCTTGTGTGACCTCCATGCCTGGTTGGTAGTATGCTGTGGCAACAAAAAATCTTTTTGGATATTCTGACAAGTGAGAGCTTGTAGAGCTCCTGGCAGTTATTGTCAACAGACAAACCAGTCAAGCTCTGTCTTTGTAGATAGTGAAGGTTTGCTGGACTTAAAGAGGGGTGGTGAGATGAATGCAGTGATTGAAAGTGCACCACCATCATCTTGAGCTTAAGAGCATAGCCTTTACTATAGGTCTTCTATCACAGATAATGACAAATTTCAAGTGATTTTTGATAGAAGAAAGCAAGTATTGTTACAAGAAAAATTAAGTATTAAATTGAAAAATCTGTAATCTTTATAAGAACTCCATTAATAAGACAACAAAGGCTTTGGTAATAATTACTGTAAAATTAGGATAATACAACTATGCTCAATTTATGCAGGCATCTCCCTTTTCTTTTTGCAGATTAGTTTCTTGTTGGTGATAGAAGGTTTCTTCCAGGTATCCTTTGGGACTGTTGAGTTTAGCCATTTCTTGGGACTGATATCTTTAATGCAGATCGAATGGTTTTGAGTTTTTAGTTCATTGTGTACCATCTTCTTTAAACAGGGGATATTTTTTATTGTCCAAGTAGAACCAGTAGAAAAATATATTTGTAGATTTCATCTACAAATCCAGTGGTTGTTGAATTAGTGTCAGTGCCAGAGGGGCAAACAGCTGATTGCTCCCAAGGTAATCCCCCCTTTGTAATCTCTGTATGCCAAGCTGAATATGTAAACCAGTTTTGATGTCAGGCTTTTAGATTTTTAAATTTAACAGAGCAGTTGACATATTAAAGAATATACTTGAGGCAGAAATCAATAGGGAAACCATTATGTGGGTGGTTGTAATGCAACCCCATGGGGTGAAGAGGCAAATAGAATTTTTGGGTTTGAGTGATATCACATTTGTTCTTTGATTGTGTTTTCCCAGTCTGAGGTCAGTATGTTCTGTGGTTAAAATTTAAAAAGTACTTCTCAATACTTTTGTTTGTTAGCTTTTAATGTGTTTTAGAATTTTGGTAGGGAACGGTTATCTGGACCTTTATGAAGAAAACCATTATTAGAAGATTGGTATCTTCTAGTTTCTTAAAGTTTTTGAATCTTACAGTAGTTTTTTGTAATGAAAAAAAAAAAAAAGTTCAATACTCAATCAGTATTTTTTATGTAAGATATAATTTGGTTTGTTAAAGGGAAAGAAAAAGGAAAGATATTCACACACTAGCTTCAGGATATTTAAAATTTTGCCATGAAAGGTCTAATACCAGGTCCATGCTGTCTTGCTGGTTGTGTCCTCTTTGGGGCAATGTGTGTGGGTATGCTTGTGTTGTTTTTCACATGACAGAAGCCTACTCCCAAATAGAGGTAGTATGTTATAGCTGTTGTCTGATGATTTTGCTCAACTGTGGGGACAGGTATTTTGGGTGTTTTTCTAAAGGCCGTGCAAAGGGGCATAATCAACGAACACATTGATGAGCAACTGTAAAGATGATGTCACTGAGAAAACAACCAAAAAGATAACTTTTTTACCAAGTAGTTTATCTGCCCCTGATGACATCTCTACTTGTGCTTGGCTATGTGGCCACAGATCATGCTTGCCCCTGTGGGCAGGCTTTAAAGTACCCAGTGATGGGCCAAGTTGTATTTCTTGAGTGTTACCTTAGTATGTAAATTTTTATGAATTAAGAACTAGTCTGAACCCCCTTTTTCATCACATGAAAAATTGAGTCAAATTAATCTTTTCATTCAAAAATTATATCTCCACTTTTATTTATACCAATTTAAAGAGAAAAGGGCTTTAACCCTGTCATTACCCCTTTAGCTTTACCAGTAATGATATTAAAAAGCAGAGTGCAGTATGGTAATGAGGTGTCAGTAATGTGCACACAAGTGTATTCCCCCCCCACACTTGCTGCTCCTCTCTTGCTCCTGTCAATCTTCCTTGAGTTCAGTATAGTATTGAATATTGTACCTAGGTAGTCTTTAAAATTCTTCTACCACAGCAGACTGCATTTTTTAAATTTCTCAGTCTCTTACATTTTGCTATAGCCCCTAAGATAAGATTGAAGAAATATCAAATTGTGATTTTTGTTCCCCACAATATAGTTGCTTTTACCCAGTTTGCCTCTTCCTCTCACACATTTTTTTCACTCACTCTCTCTCTTTGATTTTGTCTGTTTTTTGACTTTTTCTTGTTTTTTTTTGCAAGCCTTTTTTCTCCTTATCTCTTGTATTCTCCCTTTATTTCCTCTCCCTTAGTTGTTTTTTTCCATTTGCTGTCTCCCCTAAATTTCTTCTAAAGGGTTAATGTTTTCTTTCTAATACTCATATATTTATTTAAGAATACCACTTTTTAATTTTCAGTAAGATTGCAAGCATATTTCATACACAATAAAATAAATACCTCTGCTTCTAACAGATGGCTGATCCATGGAAAGTAACACCTGGGGAGGGGGGTAAAACATGAGGAACAGTTCAATACTCTTTGGCCGCCGGGGGCTTCATCACCGGGGAACAGGCCAAAGGGTTCTTCCTCCAGTCCCGCTTGCCTCCGCCAGTTCTTGGAATCATCTGGTGAGTTCTGCTTGCTTTTTTTTTTTTTGAAGATGATAACTATGATTTTAGTACATTTAAGTGTTTTGAGTGTTGCTTTTGACATTTATAACATCTCATTTATTTTGTTTGCTTTTATATAGTACAAATGTATTTTGTACTTATGCAGTCTATGTAGCAGTGAAGCAGTCTTTTCAGCAAATGTATATACATTAAAAATAGTTTTTAGCCTGAGTTTCTCCTTTTTTTCTTGTACAAAACTAGACCAATATAATAGTTGTAAAATGTTGCCTTCTCTAAATAACTTAAAATTATATTTGTGTAAAAGAAATAGATTTATGAATAGTTATTTATTTTGTCACTGTTACAGCATGATATGACAACAAGATTTTGAAATGTGTTTATAGGGATAGATTATTAATCTGTCTATCCCTTATTTTTTAGGGCTCTCTCAGATGTGAATGGAGATGGCAAAAAGGATATTTATGAATTCGCATTGCATGCAAACTATTAACCTGAAACTCAGGGGATTTAACCTTCTCAGACCTTGCCAGTTTCTCTCAAACAGTCAGCTTGTCCACCAAGCTCTGCTGGTTCTACCCCTATTCTCCCCGGAGTAGGTGAGTTGTAATGTAAAATCAATGTATTCATCAGGGTTCTTTGGTGTGCTTAACTTTGGTTGCTTTTATGCATTTAAGGGACCGAGAAAGGGGTAATAATCCCACTGGCCACACCAGTCCACAATACTTTGTTTTGAAAAAAATAGCAAGAAGAATAATTTTAGTATATATATGGTTACTTTTTTTCCCCCTAAATGTTTTTTTTTTAAAACCTTTTTCCGAGGGGGGATTCAAGGGGGCCGAGCCCCGCTGCCAGGGGCTCTTCGCCCCATATGCATGCCCCCTACCAGCTCCCCTTTCCTTTCTTCGTAAACTAAGAACCTATGTTTATTTTTAGTATTATTTTTTTCTGAGGTCTTTATTTGATATTTTTGAAATAAGACTTTGGATATTTTTTTTTAATAGACCCACGTTGATCATTATTTGTCTTATTGAATAAAAAAAAGCAGGGGTGGGATCATGAAGTTAAAACCTTTGCTTTTTTTTGTATTTTCTTTTGCTTTTTTTCAAGTTATTTATAAGAAAACTTTAGTTTCAAAAGGTTTATATTACACTTCCCTAAAGATATAATTTTAGTTCATTTTTTATAAAAAAACGTGATTTTTTTTTTTTTTTTTTTTTTATTTATTTTTTTTTTAAACCCAAAAAATATTGGATTTTTACTGGTTTTACACATCACTTTGTGAATACAAAATAATATCTTGGCCCAAAGTTCGATTACCGACGAATTTTTTGACGCTAATCTCAGAAGCCGGGAAGCCTTTTGAAGCATGTATAGAAAAAGGAGAAATAGTTTTAAAAAATATTAATACATTTTCAGTGACAAAAAAAAATATATATTTTTGCTGAAATTTGAAAAAAAAAAAACAAAAAAAAAAAAACACATGGCATGGCCATTAATATCAGGATTATTACATGCCCCCCGTGGGAAAAAGGTTAAAAAAGGTATGAACACAGGGCTATCCCGTGGGAACCGCCTGTCTGTTGATGTTGCCTCGTCTTATGCCCCTTTTTTAGAATGTATCAATTTAAGGTGATTGGGAAGTAGTGGGCCCTGGTAATATCAATTTGGGTTCCTAAGTCTTTTTTGTTGTGTATCCCAATTTGCGTGGTTTTAAGAAAAAAATTTTTTTCCCATATCCCTTGGTTTCCCTTTACACGGAGATTGATATTATGAAAACATTAGCCATGCAAAAGAAAAAACAAAAAGTAAGCTAGCAGTTAAAGAAAACAAATTTTTGGGTTGCTGGAAGATTTGGGAAGGGGGTGAATCGGGTAATCATGATTGGGGAAAAGGGTTTGTGTTTTGGGTAAAGGGAAAAATATTATAAGGGAAAAATTTAAATTATAAAAAAGCGGCTAATTTTTACTTTTTTTATGGGATCCACTCTGGTGGTGTATTTATGCTTCAGGGGTATCCCCTTTAAATTTCAATTAAAATTTTTTTAAAGTCATGAATTGTCCCCTTTTAGCTAATTTAAAAAAAAAAAAATAGGGGGACACTCTGTCATCCCTTAGTGCCTGGAGGGGTTATTTTCCCAAAACATATCTTTTAAAAAATTATAGAAAAGAAAAAATGATATTAAAAATTTTTTCATAAATCAAAGTTAAGAGCATGAAGTCCAATTCTGTCTTGAAAAATGGGCATGATTTTTCCCCTATCTTTTAACTCCAGTCTTTTTTTACCGTTTTGCGGGGGAGCAAACCATTACCTACTGAAATTTTTGATAATTAAATTTTCACATAAAAGGGTTTACAAGTGCCTAGTTATCAAGGAATCCTTCCCACCTGTTTAACCCCTTTTAAGGGTATTAAAAAATTTCTATGGCCAGCAGTGTGGGGTTTTTGGGATGGATTAGCATTTCTTCCCTTTTTTGCCATCTTTTTCAATCCCTTTAAAAACAACAAAAAGGGCCCCATAGCTTTAGCTATTTTTTTAAACAAAAAGTTTGAAAAAATCTAGGGTTTTTCCCTCAAGTGCCGTAATTAAAGGGACACCAAAAATGATGTCCCCCAATATCGGAAAAAAAAGGGTTATCTTGAGCTGATGGGAGGCTTAGTCATTATGTAATGCCACCTGATTGCCACAGCCACTGCATGATTTCATGTTTTCAGATCAAAAAATTCCCCTTTCTTTGTTTTGGAAAATGTGTGGTCCTAGCCTGGATAGAATTAAGTATGGGGGCTTGACTGAATGAGACCCGTTAGGGATACGTTGTACCCTTTCAGAAATGCAATTCCAGGTAGGGTTTTATCGAAATAGTTGGTTTTTTGAAATTTTCATCAGCTTGCCTTTTTTCCCTTGAATTTTTTTTAGCCCAACAATATTCAGTGAAGCAGTTTTCTTGTGTGGCAAATGGTGTTGTCCATCATTTTACAACAAACTAGTTATGCAAAAAAATTTTAAAGGGTATGATAGATTTTTTAATTGAAGCATATTAAAATTGACCATACTAATTCCCAAATATACAAATATATCAAATGCAAAAGGGAAAAATAAAAAATAAATAAATAAATAGGGATGCAATTTCTTTTAAAAAATTAAAGGGACTTTGACTGAATTTTTTAAAGTATCCCGCAATTCTCTTTTTTTTTTATTTTTTTATAAATTCATATTTTTTCTTTGTCATTTTCAACTTTTGATGAGACTTTAGTATTTGATAGACTTTTTCTTAGGGATAATATATCTTTTGGCATACCAAAATTGAAAGCTGTTTTATTAATTTTTTAATTACGGTTTACAAATTGGTTTGAAAATGCTAGGGGATCAAAACTGCAACAACTATGTAAAAATGATCCCATTAGACGTATTTCATCAAATTGCTTTTACTATATGAATGCTTTTTTTAATGTGTCGTTCCCTGGAGCATGCGCACTGCTTAAAATAGCTAGGGAATGGGAAAAAAAGGAAGAGTGAAAACGTTACTTTTTGGTTTCTTGTCAAGTTATCTACACTTGTGGACGAAATTTTTTAATTTTTTCATCAGTTCAGGATAATGTTTCACTCTTTTATTGTTAACAAAACAGTAACGGGTTTTTTAGAGTTTGAAAAGATTTGTGTCAAATTGGAATTTTTAAGCCCAGGAAAGTGAATAAAAAATTTTTTTTAAGATACAAAGTGGAGTTGGATAATGAAATTTTTGTATTCATTTTGATAAGATTGTTGGTTCCTTTAGGGACTCCAAAGGATCGGAATGCCTGGCAGTGGGGTGGGCCGGGGGTGGGGTGTGAACTGGTGGGGTTTGGGAGGGCCCCCCTCAGTCACCCCCTAGGCACCCGGGTCCGTTGTCTCTCTGTGGGGAAAATCCCCCCCTTATTCACCCTGTATCTGCTTCGTATCCCCCCTTTCCCTGGTCAGCCCCCTGTTTCCGCTGACCTGTTGTGCCATGCCCCCCGTGGGTAACCCCGCTCCACCTCAGGTACCCGGCATGGGTCTGTTCCGGGTCGTATAGGATAGTGCCCCGGGGCATGCCTGTAAAAAAGGTTGGGAAAAGCCTGGTTTATGCCCAGGAATGGGCCCCGGAACTATGAAAGGGGGTCCCTTGTTGGGGTCGGTTTATGCCGGGTGGGAATGGGGGTCAGTCCTGGAATAGGTCAAAACCAGCGCAGGGCAGCCCAGGATCTTTGGCAGACCTATGCCCATGGACTTCTAAGTGTGGACTTGAAACTTTTCACTTTGCATTTTTTGCCAAATTTTCTCTTTGTATTTAAAAAGAGAGATATATTAGTAGTACTACAGTATGTACTTGGGCTATAACTTTTTAGGTAGAGAGGGGGAAAAGTGGCAGAGCTTGAAAAAGATTTTCAGTCCATCATTGGCTTGTAAGTTTTTCCCCAAAAACTTTGATGGCAGGGCAGTGGGGGTTCCCTGAGAGTGGTATGCCAAGGTTTTTTGTAATACATTACCACAATTTTTTTTACATTTTTTCAAAAATTCATTTTACTTAGTTCTGTCCTATACA
This sequence comes from Penaeus monodon, assembly GCF_015228065.2. Classification (NCBI taxonomy): domain Eukaryota; kingdom Metazoa; phylum Arthropoda; class Malacostraca; order Decapoda; family Penaeidae; genus Penaeus; species Penaeus monodon. The sequence goes on along the minus strand of NW_023639393.1, from coordinate 2,124 downwards.
GGACTTTTTTTGCAAAAAATGCTTCAGGGTTTTGCCCCTTAAAATTTAAACTAAACTTTAAATGTTAGTTTTGTCCATTTTCAGCCAATTTACCGGGGAATATGGGGCACCTCTGTCATCATTAGTGCTTTGGTAGCAGTTTTTTTCCCAAACTTGATTTTTTAAAAATAAATTAATTAAAGGGAATGATGATTTAACATTTTTTAAATAGTTACAAAAATTATCCTAATCCCCTGTGAGTTCTTGAGTAAAACACACATTTTAACTGCCAAAGATATTTCCCTTACAAAAAACCCTACAATTAATTATCTGGTGAACCAGAAAGAAATTTTATGCTGGTCCTCTCTTTCTCAAAATTTAGTGAAAGGGAAAAAGCCACAATAAAAAGATTGGGGGAAAGCAGCCATGATGCTTTTTTTGAAAGTTAGAAAAAATAGGGGGTTTTTTTAACTCCTATAAGTTGTGTTTGATTAGCCCAAGTGACCATTTTTTTATGGCACAGGAAATCATGTTTTTAGGGGCCAAAGATCCATAAATTGCATATAGATTAACCAGATTTTGGCCCCTGTATTATTTTATTCAGATTTCCCCGAAGTCCCCCGGCCCCGTATTCAATGACTGCTACATTTTTTACATACATTGCTTTAATTTTTTTTTAAATTCCATTTTAAATCATTTTGCAAGAGATAATTTTTTTACAAAGGGCCACTTAGGGAAAAATTTTAAAAAAATTGAATTTTCTTGACTTCAAAAGGTGGTGTTTGGGTAATTTCATTGCTCATGAAATAGATTTTACAAAAGGGGCAGCACTTTTTGAAATGAAGAAAAAACCTTTGAACTATAGACTTGTTTAAAGGAGTTCAAGATTATTGTTTTTGAGGGGTAAATAATAGAATTGTTTGGGTCATCTCATCTCTAGTAGTTTACGAATTTTTATGATTGAGTGGAAAATGAATTGGTAATATTAAAAATGGGAAAGAAAAAGGCAATATACCCATTTTGCATTTCTAGCAATTCAGACTGGGATGAATTCCCAAAAAGATTTTTTATGTCTGCTAAATGGTACTGAACTCCATGGGGGTTTGTGTGTGGCCCGTTTGCTACACTGCCTTTGCATTATATTGTTTTATATATATATATTAATATATAAATTTTTATATATATATTATAATATATATACAATTCATTTTTTTCTATATATTTAAATTTTTAAAAAATTTTAATCTTTATTTATTTGCTTCTCCACCCCATCTCCCAATCTTTCAGAGAAAACCTTCATCGGGATTCATACTAAACTCTTAGGTGATGCAATCAGTGGGCAATTTGGGCTAAAACCCCAAAATTTTTAATTAGCTGTAAAAGAGACTATGCAATGTTTAAAAAGTGATATTTGATTGAGAGAACTTTAAAGTAAAATTCTAAACCCTAGAAATGGGGAAATTACTTTTAAAAAGTATACAGGAAATTTCTTTAAGAATTTTATCCTTAGGGCATAAGAGAAAAAGGGAAAGAAGTACAAAGTAATAGTTTAAAGGGGAGGTTCACGAAAAGGGAAACCTTACAAAGGGCTGGTTTCCGTGTTTGGCAGTTAAGATTATTGCAAAAATTTTGAAGTTTTTGAGGAGATTTTGGGCCTTTATTAAAATTTTTTAGTTATGCTTTTTAAAAAAATTTTAACTTCAGTATCAGAATTTGGGAAAATGCTAACCCCTTTTTCAGTATATATATATAAAAAAGAAATGTGAAACCCAAATTTTTTTGTTTAGTATACTATGTTTCTAAAAAATAAAAACAAGTATATATTTTATTGGCCCATATGGAGGGGACCCCTGGCCACCTTTATCTCTTAGAAAGTAGGGATTCAATGACCTGGATCTCTAGGACAAATTTTTTCTTTTATAAAAAAAACTAAATCGTTGGTGAATTTAAATTTGTTTAAATTTCCCTTCCTACAATAGTTCGTTCAGTAATATTAGATATCATATTGTAGGCATGCTCTTACAATTTTTACCCAAAAGGGTGCCACTGAGCTCTGCCGGAGTTTTTTTATATTGACCAAAGTTAAGATGAACTAAAATTGTGAAGTAAGGGAAATGACTAAGATTTTTATAAAGGGGGCCCCAA
>NW_023639392.1:0-12177 GCF_015228065.2 Penaeus monodon | reverse complement strand
TTGTTTTCCTTCATGCTCTCAGAATTTCCTTTCTCCATCGTCCTCAAATCCCTGTGAAGATTACTCCCTTACAGGTATTGGGCCAATAGGAATAGTTACTTTAACTCTGAGATCATGAATTTGCGTCAACTTAGGTAAATCCTTAATCTGGGAGCTTTATTGTACATTACAAGGAGGCTTCCATCTCGCAATTTTTGACAAAATCAAAATCGCCGTCCACTTGACCATCAAGGACCTTTTTTGATGATAAAGGGGTTCACGTTCAAAAGCGATTGATTTTCATTCACGCATTTTACATTCGCGAACCTTGCATTCTCGGTGGGGATTTGAAAAGTGGTCTTCTCGTTCTGTCGTTAGTGGGGGTTCCGTTGTTCAGGGTCGATTTGTCAAGAGTGGTCATGAGTCGCCCCTCCTCCTTGAGGAGGAGAAGGGGTAGCCGGGGTATCATCCATCCTGGGCATCGGACCAGGTCCGACCCCTTTGCTCAAAATCGTTCTCCTGAAGGGATTTAAAAACTCTTAACTTTTGGTATCAACCTAACAGCAATAGCTAAGAGAGAGTAAATCAGTATTTCGTCCTCTACCCCCCAGTGGAAGCCTGGTTGCGTTCTCCAGTACCACAGAGAGGATCGAGTTATGTGGAGGACACTCCTTACCGCCGAACTTGCCTAGTGCGAAGGACGGTAAGTCGGTGCCCACCCCCAGGCGAATACGGGAGCCCACAAGGGTACTCCGGTAGGCTCAGGGAAGTCACATGATAGAGGAAAATTTTAGAATGGAGAAAAAAGTGCGCCCAAAGGACGCCCCAGACTACTGGGCCTCCCTACCCAGGGGTCAATGCCCGTAAGGGCTACCCTGGTGTAGAAGAGAGCTGCGGGTCTGAGGTGGGTGCTGACTACCTACTGTAGCCTCGTGTCACCTGCAAAAACAAGCACTGAAGGTGCTGGCAAAGCACAATAATGTTCTGTAATTACAGGATTTTACTTTAATTTAATTTACGTTAAATAAACTCAGGAACAACAAAGTCAAGCGAGACGAGAGGCCCCGGGCTCCAGGGTAACTCTTGTGGCACAAGACTGTATTTGTTGTTACTGCGTAAACAAGGTGTTCGCTCGACAAAAGCTGAAACACGAGTGAAACATCTTTTTTTTTTTTTTTTTTTTTTTTTTGTTGGATTTCTTGGCTATCAACCAGCGGCATGTGGCCAAGGTTATTAAGCCAATGGATCCTATTTATTCTGTCAATCTAGATAAGGTCATAAAGTTTTGTCTCCCTTAAAAAGTGATCTTACTTAATTATTTTTTCATCATCTGATAAAATTTGATATGTGAATTTATTTTTTATTGGAAATAATTTTTATGTGTTTGTCGTTTATTGTATATTGGACATGTAGTTATAGATGTGGTTATGTGAGGTTGGTGTGCAATTGGGGCACTGTGGGGAAATTTCTTTTCAATTAGGGAGTGAGGTGGGTTATTTGTGCTTTGACCCTAAGGCGGGCCAACACCACCTCCTCCCTTCTTTCTTTCCTGTGGCTGTTCCCACAGTTCTATTGTTTGGTTATGTTTATGTGTGTTGGAGGTTGGTCCACTCACTTTGCCACAGGAGATGTATTTTTGCTTTTATAAGAGACACAAAACACCTGAGATCTGTACGGACTATGCTAAGGTCCAGATCGCCAGTTGACCCGGCTAATTTGTCAGCCTGCTCATTGCCATGGATACCAGAGTGGCCTGGTACCCATATTAGCTTGATTGATTTATTGGCACCATGTAGCTTACGAATGATATTACCCAGAAGTTCATTTTTGGTGGTTTCTAATGATTTAATGGCTTTAAGTGAACTTAAGGAATCGGAAAAAATTACTATTCTATCGTGGGTCGTCGATAGTGCAAAATCAATGGCTTTATAAATGGCAAAAAGTTCAGCAAGAAAGATCGATGTATGATTCGGCAGTCTGAACTTTAGTTCACATTCAGTCGACCATACACCCGCACCCACACACTCTTCTGTCTTGGAGCCGTCGGTATATAACTGAAAAAAAGGGAGATGTTTAACAAGGATCTCTCTGAACCTCTGGCGTACCTCCACCTCCGGCGCCATGGCCTTAGCTGATGGAAGCCAAGCTTCCATGATGGAAAAATTGGGAGTTTCCCATGGCGCTATATTTGACTGAACCAGGGTATCGATGGTAGAGAGATCTATACCGACTTTCTCGACGAGGTCGTGGAGTCTCGTGGCAAAGGGCCTAATGCCACTATTGCCATTAGGGTGGCTCGGGACTCGAGCCACCTTTGCGGCATAGCTCAAGGCTAACTGGACCGCGTCTGAGTCGGAGGGGAGGTACTCCTGACTCCACCTCAAGACGCTCGATCCGAGTGCACTTCAGGGCTCCAAGACACACACGCAAACAGGCATTCTGCACAGCATCCAACCTTCAACTTGTTCTCGATGCCGAACCATACACGATTGACCCATAATCTACTTTAGACCTAATCAGGGCTTTATATACCATTAGCAAAGACTGTCTACAGCTCCCCATTTACTACCAGAAATGCACTTTAATAAATTAGTGCTTTTGACATTTATTCTTTAACTGACCAATGTGGTCTTTCCAATTGAGTCTACTATCAAAAAGTAGCCCAAAAACTTTGCAGAATTTTGAATAGGTATTGGGTGGTTGTCTAGAGTTAGCCTGATGTTCGGCTTTCTCCTACGTGAAAAAATTACCCCAATACTCTTTCGAATGGAAAACTTAAAACCCCACTGGAGGCCCCAGTTATGAATCATATCCAGTGCCAATTGAATACGATTTGCTGAGAATTCTGCATTATTGCTGGAATGCCATAATGCACAATCATCAGCGTACAGTGAGTATTTAAGATTCCGAGGAGGAGCTGGTAAGATGTCATTGATCATACATAGAAATAATGTTGGTGACAAGACACTTCCTTGTGGGACCCCGTTTGCCTGGACAAAAATGTCCGAAAAAGTGACATTGTCGGAAAATAATTTGACAGCAAAAGTTCTGTCAGAAATGAAATTTTGAATAAAACAAGGAAAGTTTCCAGTAAAACATAAAGTTTTCTGAGTAGGCCATATCGCCATGTCATGTCGTAGGCTTTTTCTATATCTAAAAATACTGAAATCAAAAATCTTTTTTGGCAATGGCCTCTTGAATATGACTGTCCAGCTTTACTAGCTGATCGAGAGTTTGGCGTCCCTTGCGGAAGCCGCACTGCTCGTCAACTAGTAAATTACTGGAATTTAAAAAATGCAATAGCCTACTGTTAACAATTCGTTCCATGACCTTGCATAAGCAACTTGTCAACGCAATTGGGCGGTAGGAGATGGCAAGTCTGGGATTACCCCCTCTTTCAATATGGGATTGATGTGGGCAAAGTGCCATGAGTTTGGAAAAGTGTGCTTTTCCAAATTTCATTGTACACTTCTAGCAACTTAATCATGTCATCATGATTAAGATGCTTCATCATCTCATATCGAATCTCATCGGGGCCTGGGGATGTTCCTCTACAGGCTTCTAGGGCTCGGACAAGCTCATCCATTGTTAGATCTTTATTGTAATCAAAGTCATCTCCTGTGGCAAAGTGAATTGGTTGCAGCTCAGCGGCTTCCTTGGTGGTCAGGAATTTTGGATGTTAATTATCGAGCTGCTTGTATACGGGAACTGCCTGGCGAGTGCATTAGCAATGTCTCTAGGTGAATCGAAATTGGTTCCCTCTGCATGATGTTATTAATTTTAAAGATGATTTTTTCTTATTGATTTATTGATAGTGGACCAAACCTCTGATATTTTGGTAGTTGCTATTATTGTAGAGACAAAGCTCCGCCAGGAGTCTCTTTTTGCTTGTCTTATTATTCTACGAGCCCTAGCTCTTGCTAGTTTGTAGTTGTGATGTTATTTTTGAAAAGCCTGTAGGCCTTATTGCGTCGGCACAGCGCCCTGCGGCAATCTGGTGTCCACCATGGAACTCTATGCTTAACGCTATCTGTCGAAGTTTTAGGAATGGATAGCAATGCTGCTTCTATAATCGAATTCTGAATATTGTTTACTTTATCATCAATGGTTTCTCCAACAAGTTCGAGCTTGACGCTCCTTGTGAAGGCGACCCAGTCTGCTCGTTTTACGTTAAATTTAGGCGCTGAAGGCGTTCTCACTGTGTCGCATGAATATTTAATCAAAATAGGAAGATGATCGCTTCCCAACGAGTCGTCAATGGTGTGCCACAGGCACTTGGCTGCTATTGATGAAGAGACCAGTGATAAGTCAATAAAGCTCAAATTACCGGTATTATCGTCCACCCGCGTCGGACTACCATCATTCAGAAGGACTAGATCAGACTCATTAAGCAACTTAACTACTTGCTCACCTCTACCATCCACCCGCAGGGAACCCCATAACGTATGATGAGCATTAAAATCAGCTAAAATTACTTTATTTTGTGGCAGACGTTCCTGAAGAGCAAAGAGCTCATCATAGGCTATCCTGCATCAGGGGACAATAAAGTGAACATATAGCCAGATACGTGCCATTAATTTTTACTTTGCATGCGACAAACTCCAAAGTAGAATCAATAGTCACTTCTGTAAAAGGGAGGCTTTGGTGGATGTACATGGCGACTCCGCCTCCACCCCTACCCTCACGATCCTTCCGACATAAATGGTAGTTCCTCAGCGAAACGACCTCGTCAGAGACGAGGTGTGTTAAGTGCGTTTCTTGGAGAACTATAATATCGGGAGCATAGGACGAGGCTAATTTAAGGTCATTTACTTTAGATCTAAGACTTCGACAGTTCCATTGTATAATGGTCGACGCGAAGATTACGTTTTATGGGTTTTGGAAGTGCCTTGTCCGCCAGTTTTTTTCTTCTTTTTATGGGAGGGAGACGCCTCCTCTCCCTTGCTTCCCGGGGACCTCTCTCGGGATGGTTTGGAGACAGAAGCCTCCATGTCCTGCACTCCTGGCGAGGGAGACGACTGACAGATTGCGATCTGCTTCTCTCTCGAGAACCGATCGCGAGCCAGACGAAGTCCTCACAGGAGTAGCCCGGACGGGAAGGTGCGCTCCGGACTGTGATTCAGTATCATCCTCCTTATGATGTTTAGACTGGGTTGATGCAGTCATTTGATCAACCAATTTGGTCAAATGATAACCTTTAATATTTAATTCTTTAACGTTTGTTTAAGTTCAGCAATTTCTTATCCTTAGCTGCAAGCTGTTGACTGACATTACTTGCACTAGGGGTGTAGTTAGTTACTGCTTCAGCATAGGAAGTATCGGTTTGTGTGTCAAACTTTCCACTTTCCTCTTAGCTTCAGATAACTAACTTCATGCTTTCTCATATATGCTAATGTCTCAGTTCCTTCTTCAGGATGCTGCACTCAGCAGATCCTGATGATGGGGACCTCCACAATTAGCACATTTGGAAAATTTGGCTAGTACAAGTATGGTGTCATGGCTTCAGCACATTTACGGCAACAAATTTACTTGAGTCTTTATCAATACATCTTAATGAGGTGTGTCCGAATTTTTGGCATCTATTACAATGCATTGGCTTTTGGAATAAGGTCTTACTTGACACGTTCATAACCGACGTTGACATATCTGGATTTGTTTAAGCAAAGGTCAAAAAACACAGTCCAGTTTTCGTTCGCACATTCCCGTCCTTCTTGGTCATACAATGAACGTCCACTACGTCTTGGTCCTTCATGCTCTCAAGAATTTCACTTTCTTCCATCGTCCTCAAATCCCTGTGAAAGATTACTCCCTTACAGGTATTTGGGCCAATAGGAATAGTTACTTTAACTCGATCATGAATTTGCGTCAGCTTAAGTAAATCCTTAATCTGGGAGTTGTATTGTACTTTAACAAGGAGGCTTCCATCTCGCAATTTTTTGACAAAATCAAAATCGCCGTCCACTTGACCATCAAGGACCTTTTTGATGATAAAGGGGTTCACGTTCAAAAGCGATTGATTTTCATTCACGCATTTTACATTCGCGAACCTTGCATTCTCGGTGGGGTTTTTGAAAAGTGGTCTTCTCGTTTTGTCAGTTAGTGGGGTTCCGTTGTTCAGGGTCGAGTTTGTCTTAGGAGTCATGAGTCGCCCCTCCTCCTTGAGGAGGAGAAGGGGTAGCCGGGGTATCATCCATCTGGGCATCGGACCAGGTCCGACCCCTTTGCTCAAAACGTTCTCCTGAAGGGATTTAAAACTCTTAACTTTTGGTATCAACCTAACAGCAATAGCTAAGAGAGAGTAAATCAGTATTCGTCCTCTACCCCCCAGTGGAAGCCTGGTTGCGTTCTCCAGTACCACAGAGAGGATCGAGTTATGTGGAGGACACTTCCTTACCGCCGAACTTGCCTAGTGCGAAGGACGGTAAGTCGGTGCCCACCCCCAGGCGAATACGGGAGCCCACAAGGGTACTCCGGTAGGCTCAGGGAAGTCACATGAAGAAGGAAAATTTTAGAAATGGAGAAAAAGTGCGCCCAAAGGACGCCCCAGACTACTGGGCCTCCCTACCCAGGGGTCAATGCCCGTAAGGGCTACCCTGGTGTAGAAGAGAGCTGCGGGTCTGAGGTGGGGTGCTGACTACGCCTACTGTAGCTCGTGTCACCTGCAAAACAAGAGCACTGAAGGTGCTGGCAAAGCACAATAATGTTCTGTAATTACAGGATTTACTTTAATTTATTTACGTTAAGAAACTCAGAACAACAATGTCCTAGCGAGACGAGAGGCCCCGGGCTCCAGGGTAACTCTTGTGGCACAAGACTTTTTGTTGTTACTGCGTTAGACAAGGGTTGCTCATCAAAAGCTTAAACACGAGTGACCAACATTTTTTTTTTTTTTTTTTTTTTTTGGATTTCTTGGCTATCAACCAGCGGCATGTGGCCAAGGTTATTAAGCCAATGGATCCTATTTATTCTGTCAATCTAGATAAGGTCATAAAGTTTTGTCTCCCTTAGAAAAGTGATACTTTACTGATTATTTTTTCATCATTTGATAAAAGTTTGATATTGTAAATTCTATATTTTTATTCTGAAAGTAATTTTTTATGGCTGTCTATTGTTATGTATTTGCATTTAAAGATATGTGTATGTAGGATGTGTGTTGTGCATGGTGGCACTGTGGAGGGAAATTTTTTCTATGATAGGGAGTGAGGTGGGTATCTGTGGCGTTGACCTAGGCGGGCCAACACCACCTCCTCCCTTCTGTCTTTTCTGTGGGCTGTGTCCCCACGTTCTATTGTTGGTTTGATTTTTGTTGTGGTTGGAGGCTGGTCCACTCACTTTGCCACAGGAGATGTATTTTTGCTTTTATAAGAGACACAAAACACCTGAGATCTGTACGGACTATGCTAAGGTCCAGATCGCCAGTTGACCCGGCTAATTTGTCAGCCTGCTCATTGCCATGGATACCAGAGTGGCCTGGTACCCATATTAGCTTGATTGATTTATTGGCACCATGTAGCTTACGAATGATATTACCCAGAAGTTCATTTTTGGTGGTTTCTAATGATTTAATGGCTTTAAGTGAACTTAAGGAATCTGAAAAAATTACTATTCTATCGTGGGTCGTCGATAGTGCAAAATCAATGGCTTTATCAATGGCAAAAAGTTCAGCAAGAAAGATCGATGTATGATTCGGCAGTCTGAACTTTAGTTCACATTCAGTCGACCATACACCCGCACCCACACACTCTTCTGTCTTGGAGCCGTCGGTATATATATGAAAAAAAGGGAGATGTTTAACAAGGATCTCTCTGAACCTCTGGCGTACCTCCACCTCCGGCGCCATGGCCTTAGCTGATGGAAGCCAAGCTTCCATGATGGAAAAATTGGGAGTTTCCCATGGCGCTATATTTGACTGAACCAGGGTATCGATGGTAGAGAGATCTATACCGACTTTCTCGACGAGGTCGTGGAGTCTCGTGGCAAAGGGCCTAATGCCACTATTGCCATTAGGGTGGCTCGGGACTCGAGCCACCTTTGCGGCATAGCTCAAGGCTAACTGGCCGCGTCTGAGTCGGAGGGGAGGTACTCCTGACTCCACCTCAAGACGCTCGATCCGAGTGCACTTCAGGGCTCCAAGACACACACGCAAACAGGCATTCTGCACAGCATCCAATCCTTTCAAACTTGTTCTCGATGCCGAACCATACACGATTGACCCATAATCTACTTTAGACCTAATCAGGGCTTTATATACCATTAGCAAAGACTGTCTATCAGCTCCCCATTTATTACCAGAAATGCACTTTAATAAATTTAGTGCTTTTTGACATTTATTCTTTAACTGACCAATGTGGTCTTTCCAATTGAGTCTACTCCTTGAGTCTAAAATTTGCAGAATTTTGAATAGGTATTGGGTGGTTGTCTAGAGTTAGCCTGATGTTCGGCTTTCTCCTACGTGAAAAAATTACCCCAATACTCTTTCGAATGGAAAACTTAAAACCCACTGGAGGCCCCAGTTATGAATCATATCCAGTGCCATTTGATGCGATTTGCTGAGAATTCTGCATTATTGCTGGAATGCCATAATGCACAATCATCAGCGTACAGTGAGTATTTAAGATTCCGAGGAGGAGCTGGTAAGATGTCATTGATCATACATAGAAATAATGTTGGTGACAAGACACTTCCTTGTGGGACCCCGTTTGCCTGGACAAAAATGTCCGAAAAAGTGACATTGTCGGAAAATAATTTGACAGCAAAAGTTCTGTCAGAAATGAAATTTTGAATAAAACAAGGCAAGTTTCCACGTAATCCAAAAGCATAAAGTTTTCTGAGTAGGCCATATCGCCATGTCATGTCGTAGGCTTTTTCTATATCTAAAAATACTGAAATCAAAAAATCTTTTTTGGCAATGGCCTCTTGAATATGACTGTCCAGCTTTACTAGCTGATCGAGAGTTTGGCGTCCCTTGCGGAAGCCGCACTGCTCGTCAACTAGTAAATTACTGGAATTTAAAAAATGCAATAGCCTACTGTTAACAATTCGTTCCATGACCTTGCATAAGCAACTTGTCAACGCAATTGGGCGGTAGGAGATGGCAAGTCTGGGATTACCCCCTCCTTTCAATATGGGAATGATGTGGGCAAGTGCCATGAGTTTGGAAAAGTGTGGCTTTTCCAAATTTCATTGTACACTTCTAGCAACTTAATCATGTCATCATGATTAAGATGCTTCATCATCTCATATCGAATCTCATCGGGGCCTGGGGATGTTCCTCTACAGGCTCGGACATGCTCATCCATTGTTAGATCTTTATTGTAATCAAAGTCATCTCCTGTGGCAAAGTGAATTGGTTGCAGCTCAGCCTCTTCCTTGGTGGTCAGCTGAGCTGCTTGTATGAGAGAACTGCCTGGCGAGTGCATTAGCAATGTCTCTAGGTGAATCGAAATTAGTGCCTCTTCAATGATGTTATTATTTTAAAGATGTTTTTTTCTTATTGATTTTATTAATAGTGGACCAAACCTCTGATATTTGGTGTATTGCTATTATTGTAGAGACAAAGCTCCGCCAGGAGTCTCTTTTTGCTTGTCTTATTACTCTACGAGCCCTAGCTCTTGCTAGTTTGTAATTGCAAAAGTTCTCATTTGTGATGTTATTTTTGAAAAGCCTGTAGGCCTTATTGCGTCGGCACAGCGCCCTGCGGCAATCTGGTGTCCACCATGGAACTCTATGCTTAACGCTATCTGTCGAAGTTTTAGGAATGGATAGCAATGCTGCTTCTATAATCGAATTCTGAATATTGTTTACTTTATCATCAATGGTTTCTCCAACAAGTTCGAGCTTGACGCTCCTTGTGAAGGCGACCCAGTCTGCTCGTTTTACGTTAAATTTAGGCGCTGAAGGCGTTCTCACTGTGTCGCATGAATATTTAATCAAAATAGGAAGATGATCGCTTCCCAACGAGTCGTCAATGGTGTGCCACAGGCACTTGGCTGCTATTGATGAAGAGACCAGTGATAAGTCAATAAAGCTCAAATTACCGGTATTATCGTCCACCCGCGTCGGACTACCATCATTCAGAAGGACTAGATCAGACTCATTAAGCAACTTAACTACTTGCTCACCTCTACCATCCACCCGCAGGGAACCCCATAACGTATGATGAGCATTAAAATCAGCTAAAATTACTTTATTTTGTGGCAGACGTTCCTGAAGAGCAAAGAGCTCATCATAGGCTATCACTGCATCAGGTGGACAATAAAGTGAACATATAGCCAGATACGTGCCATTAATTTTTACTTTGCATGCGACAAACTCCAAAGTAGAATCAATAGTCACTTCTGTAAAAGGGAGGCTTTGGTGGATGTACATGGCGACTCCGCCTCCACCCCTACCCTCACGATCCTTCCGACATAAATGGTAGTTCCTCAGCGAAACGACCTCGTCAGAGACGAGGTGTGTTAAGTGCGTTTCTTGGAGAACTATAATATCGGGAGCATAGGACGAGGCTAATAATTTAAGGTCATTTACTTTAGATCTAAGACTTCGACAGTTCCATTGTATAATGGTCGACGCGAAGATTACGTTTTATGGGGTTTGGAAGTGCCTTGTCCACCAGTTTTTTCTTCTTTTTTTGGGAGGGAGACGCCTCCTCTCCCTCGCTTCCCGGGGACCTCTCTCGGGATGGTTTGGAGACAGAAGCCTCCATGTCCTGCACCTCCTGATGAGGGAGACGACTGACAGATTGCGATCTGCTTCTCTCACGAGAAACCGATCGCGAGCCAGACGAAGTCCTCACAGGAGTAGCCCGGACGGAAGGTGCGCTCCGGACTGTGATTCGGTATCATCCTCCTTATGATGTTTAGACTGGGTTGATGCAGCATTTGATCAACCAATTTGGTCAGTGATAACTTTAATATTTAATTCTTTAACGGTTTGTTTAAGTTCAGCAATTTCTTATCCTTAGCTGCAAGCTGTTGACTGACATTACTTGCACTAGGGTGGTGTTAGTTACTGCTTCAGCATAGGAAGTATGGGGTTTGTGTGTCAAACTTTCCACTTTCCTCTTAGCTTCAGTATAACTAACTTCATGCTTCTCATATATGCTAATGTCTCGTCTCCTTCTTCAGGATGCTGCACTCAGCAGATCCTGATGATGGGGACCTCCACAATTAGCACATTTGGAATTTGGCTAGTACAGTAATGGTGTCATGGGCTTCAGCACATTTACGGCAAACAATTTATTGAGTCTTTATCAATACATCTTAATGAGGTGTGTCCGAATTTTTGGCATCTATTACAATGCATTGGCTTTTGGAATAAGGTCTTACTTGAACACGTTCATAACCGACTTGACATACTCTGGAATTTTTAAGCAAAGGTCAAAAAACACAGTCCAGTTTTCGTTCGCACATTCCCGTCCTTCTTGGTCATACAATGAACGTCCACTACGTCTTGGTCCTTCATGCTCTCAAGAATTTCACTTTCTTCCATCGTCCTCAAATCCCTGTGAAAGATTACTCCACAGGTATTTGGGCCAATAGGAATAGTTACTTTAACTCGAAGATCATGAATTTGCGTCAGCTTAAGTAAATCCTTAATCTGGGAGTTGTATTGTACTTTAACAAGGAGGCTTCCATCTCGCAATTTTTTGACAAAATCAAATCGCCGTCCACTTGACCATCAAGGACCTTTTGATGATAAAGGGGTTCACGTTCAAAAGCGATTGATTTCATTCACGCATTTTACATTCGCGAACCTTGCATTCTCGTGGGGATTTGAAAAGTGGTCTTCTCGTTTGTCGTTAGTGGGGTTCCGTTGTTCAGGTCGAGTTGTCAAGGGGTGGTCATGAGTCGCCCCTCCTCCTTGAGGAGGAGAAGGGGTAGCCGGGGTGTCATGCATCCTGGGCATCGGACCAGGGCCGACCCCTTTGCTCAAAATGTTCTCCTGAAGGGATTAAAAACTCTTAACTTTTGTATCAACCTAACAGCAATAGCTAAGAGAGAGTAATCAGTATTTCGTCCTCTACCCCCAGTGGAAGCCTGTTGCGTTCTCCAGTACCACAGAGAGGATCGAGTTATGTGGAGGACACTCCCTTACCGCCGAACTTGCCTAGTGCGAAGGACGGTAAGCGGTGCCACCCCCAGCGATAGGGGCCACAGGTACTCGGTAGGCTCAGGGAAGTCACATGAAAGGAAATTT
>NW_023639391.1:10000-12178 GCF_015228065.2 Penaeus monodon | reverse complement strand
CCCCTCCTCTCTTTCTCTCTCTCTCTCTCACCTTTTATTATCTCTCTCTCTTTCTCTCACCTTTTATTCTCTCTCTCTCTCTCACCTTTTTCTCTCTCTCACCTTTTATTCTCCCTTGCTCCCCTCCCTTTCCTTCTGATCCGAGCCATAACCTTAATCCTGTGTGTGTGTAGTCGCGTAGATGTTAATGCAATTTGGGAGTAATTCTGGTCAGTGTGAAGAGGGGGAAGGGAAGGAGAAGAGGGAGGAAGGGTGAGGGAAAGAGGAGGGATAAAGGGTGGGAGGGTGAGAGAGAGAAAGAGGTGGGTGATTGGGGAAGAAGGAGTAAGGGTGAGAGGGTGCGGAGAGGGAGAGGGAGAGGAGGGAGAAAGGGAAATTGGGTGAGAGGGTGCGAAGAGAGAGAGAGAGAAAGATGAGGGATAAAACATGGGAGGGTGCGAAGAGGGAAATGGAGAGGAGGGAGAAAAGTTGAGAGGGTGCGAAGAGAGAGAGAGAGAGAGAGAGAGAGAGAGAGAGAGAGAGAGAGAGAGAGAGAGAGAGAGAGAGAGAGAGAGAGAGGAAAGGATAAATGGTGGGAGGTTGGAAAGAAGGAAATGGAATGGAAGGAGAAAGAGCGAGTGAGTGAGAGGGTGAGAGGGTACGAAGAGGGAGATGGAGAGGAGGGAGAAAGGATGAATAGGTGAGAGTGTGCGAATAAGAGATGGAGAGGAGAGATAATGGGTGAGAGAATGCGAGAAGGGAAATGGGGAAAGGGTGAGAAATTGCGAAGAGGAGGATGGAGAGGAAAGAGAGAGAAAGAGAGAGAGAGAAGATTGAAAGGGTGTGAATAGAGAGAAGGGAGAAAGCAAAAGGATTACGAAGAGATAAATAGAAAGAGTATAAAAAAAGAGATGAAAAAAGAGAAAGGAAAAAAAAATGGGGGAATTGGAGAGAAGGAAATAAATAGAAATCAGAAAGATGCAAAACAGAGAGAGAAAAGAATAGAAGAGGAAAGGGAAGAGGAAGAAATCCAGGAGAATTAAAGACAAAGATAGAAAGAGAAGCAAGAAAATAATTAAGTACAAAAAAAAATAAAAAGAGATAATAATAAACAAATGTTAAGAAATCCAATAAAAACAAAATTATAAAACAAAAAAAAATCATAGTATACGAAATAAGGAAATCAAACGATAAACAAAATAAACAAAGGAGACTTTAAAAACTATATAAATAAGTAGATAAATTAAGAGACAAACAAAACAAAAACAAACAAATAAAACTAAACAAACATACAACATGAACAAGAAAAATCAAGAGAGAAGCCAAAAAATAAACAAACAAACAAACAAAAATGAAAAACAAATACATCTGGAAATAGACAAACAAAGAAAAACAAAAAAACAAACAAACCGAAAAAAGAGACCACGAAAAAAAAGAAACAAGTAAACAAAGACACAAAAGCAAATCAAACAACCACAAGCAAGCAAGCAAGCGGGTCTCCTTCCTCCCCTCCTCCCCCCCCCCCCCCTCCGCGTCACCTTGTCTCCTCAAAGGCCCTAAAATCGACAAGCAATTTGTCACTTGATTTTTCGCCATTTCCAAGCAAGTCTCGGCGACGGAGAGAACTTAAAGAGCAACTTGGGAGAAGATAATCAAGTTGTTGCTTTAATAAAAGTCTTTAATTGCTTGCTAAGTTTTTTGTTTTTTTTTTCCCTGCGTGTTTTTTCTTTCTTTCTTTCTTTCTTCCTTTTGTGTGGTTTGCTTTATTTGTAATTTTATTTTTTCGAGTTCGTGTGTTTTTTGTTTCGTTTTTTTTTTTTTTTTTTTTTTTTTGTATTTTGCTTTATTTGTAATCTGTAATATTTTATTTTTTTCGAGTTTTTTGTGTTTTTTTCGTATTTTGCTTTATTTGTAATCTGTTTTTTTGTTTTTTCCTCTTCGTGTATTTTTGTTTCGTGTTTTTTGCGCGTTTTGTTTTATTTGTAATCTGGATTTTGTTGTTGTTGTTGTTTTGTTTTATTTATTTGTTGTATGTTTCGTCGTGTCGTTATTATTGCGAGTTGTTGTTGTTGTTGTCTTTATCCCTTATTGTTCTTTTAATTTCTTTAATTCTCCTTCTCTTCTTCCTGTTCCTCTGCTTCCTCCTTCTTCTCCTCCTCCTCTTCGTCTTCCTCTTCCTCCTACTACTTCTCCTTTTCC
>NW_023639391.1:0-2500 GCF_015228065.2 Penaeus monodon | reverse complement strand
GGGAGGAGGAGGAGGAGGAGGAGAGGAGGGGGGAAAAGGAGGAGGGGAGGGGGGAAAGGGGGGGGAGGAGGAGGAGGAAGGAAAGGAAGGGGGAAAGGGAAAGGGAAAGGGGATGGAGGGAAAGGGAAAAAAAAATAGATGAGGGAAAAAGGAGGAAAAAAAAGACAGACAGACAGTGAATACAAGGGATGGCAGACTAAAAAATAGATAGTATGATAGTGATAGATAGCACAAAAGGGATAGACAGCGTGACAAAGAAACAAATAGGCAGATAGACAGACAGTAAGAGAAAGAAGTGAGTGACTGACTGACCGACAGCGGAAGTAACGACAGGAGACGGGCGGTGGAGGGGACAAGACAACAGACTAACGGAAAGAGCCAGACAAGTAAAAAAGTGAAAAATAACACAACCCGCACACAAAACCCACACACCACCACAACACACACACACACACACACCACAAAACCACACACACAACCACACCCCACCACACACACACACAAAACCCCAAACCACACAACACAAAAAACCACACACCACAACACAACCCACACACACACAACACCAAAAACAAAAAAAAAAAAAAAAAAACCCACCAACACACAAAAAAACCAACAAAACCAACACCCAAAAAAAAAACAAAAAAAAAACACCACCCCACACCCACCACCCCAACAAACCCACCCAAACAAAACCCCCACCCCCACCCCCCCCTCAACCCCCCCCACCCCACACCCCCCAAAACCACACCTTTAAAATTTTCCCCTTATAATAAAAAAATCAACCAACCAAAAGCCCCTTTAAAAAAAAAAAACCTAAATTAAAATCACCCCCCCCGGGGGGGCCATGAGGGAATCTTTAAATTGACCTTGAATCCCCGTTATTATGTCCTAAACCCCACCCCCCCCACCCCCCCCGCCTTAAAAGGCAAGCCCCTTCCCCCCCCCCCCCCCTCCTTCCATCCTTTTCCCTCACCCCATTACTTCTTTTACTTGTGTTTTTTTTTTCTCCGTGTTTATCTCCCTGATCTCCCCCTTTTTTTTTAAATTTTTTTTTTTTTTTTTCTTATTTCCCCCCCCCCCCTTTCCCCCAAAATTTTTTTTTTATTCCCCTTTTAATTTTCTTTTTTTTTTTTTAAATTTTTTTTTTTTCCCCAATTTTTTCCCTCTTTTTTAACTTCCTTTCCCCCCTTTCCTAAATTTTCCCTCTTTATTTTTCCTTTTTTTTTAATTTTTTTTTTTTCTTTTATTTTATTGTCTTATTCCTTTTTTTTTTTTTTTTCATCCCTTTTTTCCTCTTAATTTCTTTTTTCCCCTTTTTTTTTTCCCCCCTTTTTTCTCCCCCCTCAACCCTGTATTTTCCTTTTTCCCCTTTCCTTTCTTTTTCCTTTTCTTTTTCCTCCCCCCCCTTTTTCCCCTTTTTCCCCCCTTCCCCTCTTTTCCCTCCCCTTTCTCCCTCTTTCTTTCGTTAAATTCCTGTTCCATTTCTTGGCACTTAATAGCGGAGGAATTTAGCACACGAAGGATTTTTTTTTTTTTTTTTTTTTTTTGAGGGGAGAGTGAGGGGGAAATTTTTCGGGGGGGGGGGTGAGAAGGATGCTTTGACTTGTTTTGGTTTTGGTTTTTGTTTTTGTTTTGTATTTTGTTTGTTTGTTTGTTTTTTTTTTTTTTTTTCTTTTTTTTTCTTTTTTTCTTTTTTTTCTTTTTTTTCTTTTTTTTTTTCTTTTTTTCTTTTTATTTTCCTTTGGGCCTGTTTTTTTTTTTTCCTTTTCTTTTTTTTTTTCCCCTTTTTTTTTCTTCTATCTTCTCCTCTTCCCCCCCCTCTTCTTTTCTCTCTCTTTTCTCATTTTTTTCCCTCTCCCCTCCTCTCTTCCCTATCTTCCTCTCTCTCTCCCCTCTTCCCCCTCTTTTTTTTTCCTTCCCTCTCCCTCCTTTTTTTTTCTTTCCTCTTCCCCACTCTCTTCTATCCGAGATCCGCATCACGTTATTTCATTTCAAAAGTATTTCACAATGAATTCAGTTGCATCAAAACTCCATTTAGTATTCGTTATAAAATCAGATACGTTTTTTTTTCTCTCTCTTTTTTTTAAAGTAAAATCTGATTTAAACTTTTTTTTTTCGTTAGCTGAATCAGATATATATTTTTTTAAAATGTTAGTTGAAAATTGTGATTTCTCTCTCTCTTCTCCTTTTTCTCTCTCTCTCTCTCCCTTTTCTCCCCCCTCTCCCCCTCCCTTTTCTCTTCTCTCTCTCCCTTTTTTCTTTTAAAACCCCCTTCCTCTCTTTCCTCCTTTCCTTTAAACCCCCTCTTCTTTTCATCTCTCTCCTCTTCTTTTTTTTCCCCACCCCCCTCTCTCCCTCTCCTCTTTCTCTCTCTCTCTTCTTTCTTTCTTCCCCCCCCCTCCCTTTTTCTCTCTTTTCTCTCTCCTTTTTCTCTTTCCTTCTTTTTCCCCCCTTCTTTTTGTTTCCTCTTCTTTCTTTTTTTCTTTATTTTGTTTTT
>NW_023639390.1:7500-12179 GCF_015228065.2 Penaeus monodon | reverse complement strand
TATAAAATATTATATATATATATAATATATATTAAAAATTATATATATATATATAATATCTATATATTTATATATTATATATATTTCCCTTATACCAACACACATACAAAAGCACCCCCACAGAAACAATACACACACAAAAAACACACCCAACACACACACCCACACAACACACCCCACAACAAACCAACACACCCCCACACAACAAAGCCACACAACACAAACACACAACACACACCACACCGCACCGCACACGCACCACACACAAAACACACACACACACACACCACACCCACACACAAAATATATTAAAATATATAAAAAAATTTTTAAATATATAATATAATAAAGATATATATATATATATTTAATATATATATATATATATAGAATTTTTATATAATATATAATAATATAGTAGGTGGTGGGTTTGTGTTTTTTTTATAATATATAAAAAATATATAATTTTATAATATAATAAATAAATATAATATATTATTATTTTTATATATAATAATATAATATTATATATAATATAATATATATTTTTATATAATATATATGTTCTCTATCCCAACACACAAAAAAAGCACCCCCCAAAACAATACACAACAAAAACACACAAAAAACCCCCACAACCACACACACACCCCCACAACAAAAACCAACAAAAACACAACACACACAAAACACAAAAACAAAAAACCCAAAAAAAACACACACACAAAAGCACACACACCACAAACACACACACACACCACACCAAAACCACACCACACCCCACAAAAAAAAAAAAAAAAAAAAAAAAAAAAAAATATTATAATTATTATATATTTAAAATTTTATAATTTTATATATATAATAAAATTTTAGGGTTTTTTTTTTTATAATAATATATTTAATATTTTAAAATATAAATATATATAATAATAATAAATTTATATAGTTAAAGGGTTTTTTTTTTTAAATTAAAATTTAATATATATAATAATAAAAATTTTAATAATATATTTTTAATGTTTTATATAGTATAAATAAATTATACATAATATTTAATATATAGTAGAATTTTTAAAGATATTAAATTAGAAGATAATATAAATATTTTTAAAAATAGATAATAATATTATAAAAAAGAAAATTTAAATATATATATGAAGGGGAAAAAGAGAGTAAAAAAGAGAGAGAGAAAGAAAAAAATATATAAATATTAAACTTTTATTAAAATAAAAAATAATTTATATATATATATATATATAAATATAATATAAATATATGATTAAATTTTATTATGATATATATATAGATAAATATATATATAATAATATATATATATAGGTATATAATTTATATATATATATATATATATATTATATATATATATATATATATAATTTTGTTGTATAAATTATAATATAATTTTTAAAATTTATATATATATATAATATAAATATATTATTAAAAACCCTTTACACTATTATAAAATATTAATAGGGGAATACAACTCCCAAAAATTTTAATATATAAAAATTATATATAATATATATAATATTATAAATATATAATATATGTATATACATAATATTATATATATATATATATTAATTATTTAATTATAATAATATATATATATATATATATATATTAATTATATATATGTAATATAACATATTAATAAAATAATATAATATAATAATATTATATATATATATATATATATATATATATATGGGGGTGGGTGGGTGTGTGTGTGTGGGTGTGTTGTGTTTGTGTCATAGGGAAATTTTGTATATATAAAAAATATATAATAAAAATTATAATATATATTATATATATATATAATGTGTGTGTGTGTGTGTGGGTGGTGTGTGTGTGTGGTGGTGTGTGTGTGTTGTTTGTGTTGTGTGTGTGTGTGCTCTACATTTAAGAATACACCACACACACAACACACAACACAACACACACCAAAATATATATTAATATATTATATTTTAAAATAATAAATATATTAAATAAAATTTGTAATAATATATTATATATATAAAATTTTTGTTAATATAAAATTAAATTTTAAAATATAATATAAATATTATTATAAAATGTAAAATAAATATATTACATATTTATATATATATAAAATAATATAATATAATAAATATACATATAATATTATATATATAAATATATAATATATATTTTAAAATTATATAATATAGTTTTATATATAGTTATTTTTGTGTATATGTGTAGAGAGAAGAGGAAAAATGATAGTTTATATATATGGGGTGGTGTGTTTTTAGGTTTCCTGCATAGTGAAAGTGTGTAAATTTTGGGGGTTTGTGTGGTGAGTGGTTAACGCAAAACACACACAGACACAGACAACACAGACACAAAACACACAAGAACACACCACGCACACACACATACACACACACTAATATCACACACACACACACACACACATATAATATATTAAGAATAATAATAATATAATATTATAAATATAATATAAAAAAAAGGAAAAAAAAAAATATAAATATATATAAAATTTATATAAATTAATATGTATATTATGATATATATAGATAATAATAATATAATAGTATATTATATATTATATATATAATAAATAAATATATATATTATAATATTTATGGTGTGTGGTTGCGTGGGGTGGGTGTGTTTTTTGAGGTGGGATGTGTGTGTTTGTGGTGTGCGTGTGGTTTTTTTATAACAAACATATAGAGGTATAGATAGATATTATAAATGATGTGTTGTTGTTTGTGTGGGGTGTGTGTGGGTTTTTGTGGTGTGGTGTGTGTATGCGTTTTTTGGGTGGGGGTTGTGTGTGTGTGTGTGTGTGTGTTGTTTATTTTATAAAAATTTATATATAAATAAATATATTATAATATTATGTAATAAAATATAAAATTTTTAAATATAATTATATATATATATTATATTTTATATAATATATATATTGCAGGGCAGGGGGGCTTTGTCTCTGGGAAACCCAGGTTAAATGAAAAGGATGCCCTGGGCTGTGTTAAATAAAGGGGCCCGGGAAAACATGACGCAGCGGCTGTGAGCGGAGGAGCGGGGAGCAAGAAAAGGGGAGGACGGGTTGGGTGTGTCGTGAAGACCTCGGGGGCTTGTGACTGATAAACGTGTCCCTGTTTAAGCTGATCGTGAGTGGACATGAGGGTGCCCCCCCGTATTGGCCTATAAAAAAGTGTACGGGTAAATAATTTGTGAAAAAAAGGAAAAACGCATTTTGTGTTTTTTCGGCCGCCTCGCCACTTGGGGTTTTGCCCGTGGGGGTTTGGGGGCGCTTTGGGCTCGGGCCTCTTGGAATTTCAGTGTCGGGCCCTAGAATAGACGCCCTCTGCCTAGTCGGCCTTGTTCTGGGGGCAGAGAGACGAGGCGGCCGGAGTAACAATTATATATATATATATATAAATATATATATATATTATAATATAATATAAAGATAGTATGTTTTATAATTTTAAAGTTAAAGTATGATATATATATATGTGGTGTGGTGTGTGTTGTGTGTGTGTGTGTTTTGTGTGTGTGTGTGGTGTGGTTCTCTATCGGGCACAATCAAAACCACCCCACAGAAAAAACCCACACACACAAACAAAAACCACAAAACAAAAACACACAACACACACACCACACACACAACACACACCAAAAGCACACAACACACAACAACAAAAAAAACACAACACAACACCCACACATACCCAAACCCAAAAAAAAAATTAAATAATTAAATAATTAAATAATAAATAACAATAAAGATAAATTAATAATATAAAGATATAAATAATTAAAATAAAATACATTTTTTTTCCCCCCTCTACAAAACACAAAAAAAAGAAATTATATATATATATTATTTTTTTTTTTTTTTTTTTTTATATATATATATATATAATGTATATATATAGAATATGTAGTGCGTGTGTGGGTGTGTTTAATCAAGGGGAAAAACCACACACAAACACACACACACAAAACCACACAAATAATATATATAATAAAATTATTAAATAATAAACATAAATATATTTAGTAATAATTAGAATTATGTAAATAATATTATATAAAGAATAATTTTAATAATAAATTTTTCAGGGTATATTAAAATAGGGGTATATAATATAATAAAATAAATTTTAATATAATATATATAAATTTTATTATATAATATAATATTATATATAAATTTTTATATTATTATTTATTATATTATATTTTAAAATATTTTATAATTTATAAATATAATATATAATTAATAAATATATATTACAATATATATATATTATAATATATATATATATATATTATTTATTATATAAATAAAATAAAATTTTTTTTTATATATATTCAATAAATATAAAAAAAAAAAAATATATATAATAAATTTTTTTTATATATTATTATATAAAATTTTTTTAAAAAAAAATATATATAAAAAATATATTATATAAAATAAATTTTAAAATTTTAATATAAAATTTAAAATATATAATAAATAAAAAATATTATATATATATATAAAATAATATATATATATATAATAAAAATCAAAGCAATATGAACATACACACAACACACACACACACACCACACACCAAAAAAAACCACACACACACACACAAACACAA
>NW_023639389.1:0-12179 GCF_015228065.2 Penaeus monodon | reverse complement strand
TTGGGTTTTTGGTTCTAGTGAAAAGAACTGTCACTTCATTTGTCGATTAAACTACTACTAGATGGTGCAGCTACGAGAACCATTTGCAGTGTTATCATCAAATTCTGAAGATGTTTATCGACACAGCTGCCACACACAGATTTTTTTTTTCTTATATAGCATGAAGCATTTTCATGTTTCAAGAAATATGCTGCTAAAATTTGATACTTGCTGTGTTGAAAGAAGGGGGAAAAATGCCCCCTCACTTCCATTAGGTTTTGCCATTTCGATAAACAAACAATTCCAGGAAATCGCATTTGAAAAATATCCCACCACAAAGTCCATGATAATTAACTCACATCCGACGGGCATGGCATGTATGTACATGACATGTCCACTGTAAATTTACTTTATTAATTATCATTACACATAGATGGCTACATTTGTACTAAGTCACCATTGAGCCAGTTTGAGTACTGCTTGTCTTGCCTGTTTACCTTTTTCCTTGATTTTCGAAAATATTTTACGTTATCTTATATGCTGTTACTAAGGTCTATAATATTAAAGTAATTATAATGTCTATGATAAAAAATAACACCATCGATATCCATAACATTAGTAAATATATATATATATATATATATATATATATATATATATATATATATATATATATATATAAAACATAAACATATACTTTTTTTTTCTTTATTTCCCGCCTTTTCAAGGAAAGGTGAAATCAGTAAGGTCATAAGATCTGCTAATTGACTCCTTTGTGGCTAAGCACTAGCAGAGCCATCTATATGCAGAGACATTTCACACACAAACACACACACACACACACACAATAATAATAATAATAAAAATAGCACAGCATTTACCCAGCGGCATTGAATTGGTGCTACATGTTTTGTTATAACTTATTTGAAGAAAACAAAAGGTCAAATGGCTTATGTAGTTTCCATAAATAGACACTAATATACTTGTTAGTAATATTTATTCTACCAATGACTCCCTTTGTAGTGAACGCGGGAACGAGCGCAGCGCCGTAACGCCTGTTAAGACATTGAATAACAATTCGCGTATGCAAACGAGCCCGCACTGTCTTAGAAGTGGCGGGTATTGCCCGTATATATACCCCTCGTTCTGCCAAGACAAAGCAGAGAGGGAGAGAGAACGAGGAGAACGCAACCAGGCTTCCACTGGGGGGTAGAGGACGAAATACTGATTCACTCTCTTAGTTATTGCTGTTAAGTTGATACCAAAAGTTAAGAGCCTTTGATCCTTTCAGGACAACATTTTTGAGCAAAGGGGTCGGACCTGGTCCGATGCCCAGTATGGATGCTACCCCGGCTACCCCTTCTCCTCCTCAAGGAGGAGGGGCGACTCATGACCACTCCTTGACAAACTCGACCCTGAACAACGGAACCCCCACGAACGACAAAACGAGAAGACCACTTTTCAAAATCCCTACCGAGAATGCAAGGTTCGCGAATGTAAAATGCGTGAATGAAAATCAATCGCTTTTGAACGTGAACCCCTTTATCATCAAAAAGGTCCTTGATGGTCAAGTGGACGGCGATTTTGATTTTGTCAAAAAATTGCGAGATGGAAGCCTCCTTGTTAAAGTACAATACAACTCCCAGATTAAGGATTTACTTATGCTGACGCAAATTCATGATCTTCGAGTTAAAGTAACTATTCCTATTGGCCCAAATACCTGTAAGGGAGTAATCTTTCACAGGGATTTGAGGACGATGGAAGAAAGTGAAATTCTTGAGAGCATGAAGGACCAAGACGTAGTGGACGTTCATTGTATGACCAAGAAGGACGGGAATGTGCGAACGAAAACTGGACTGTGTTTTTTGACCTTTGCTTTGAATAAAATTCCAGAATATGTAAATGTCGGTTATGAACGTGTTCAAGTAAGACCTTATGTCCAAAAGCCAATGCATTGTAATAGATGCCAAAAATTCGGACACGCCTCATTAAGATGCATTGATAAAGATTCAAATAAATTTGTTTGCCGTAAATGTGCTGAAGCCCATGACACCATCACTTGTACTAGCCAAATCTCCAAATGTGCTAATTGTGGAGGTCCCCATCAGTCAGGATCTGCTAAGTGCAACATCCTGAAGAAGGAGACTGAGACATTAGCATATATGAGGAAGCATGAAGTTAGTTATACTGAAGCTAAGAGGAAAGTGGAAAGTTTGACACACAAACCTGATACTTCCGATGCCGAAGCAGTAACTAACATCACCCCTAGTGCTAGTAATGTCAGTCAACAGCTTGCAGCCAAGGATAAAGAAATTGCCGAACTGAAAACAAACCGTTAAAGAATTAAATATTAAAGTTTATCATTTGACTAAATTGGTCGATCAAATGGCTGCATCAACCCAGCATAAAAATCCTAAGGAGGCTGATACCGAATCACAGTCCGGAGCGCACCTTCCCGTCCGGGCTACTCCTGTGAGGACTTCGTCTGGCTCGCGATCGGCTTCTCGTGAGAGAAGCAGATCGCAATCTGTCAGTCGTCTCCCTCGCCAGGAGGTGCAGGACATGGAGGCTTCTGTCTCCAAACCATCCCGAGAGAGGTCCCCGGGAAGCGAGGGAGAGGAGGCGTCTCCCTCCCTAAAAAAGAAGAAAAAAACTGGTGGACAAGGCACTTCGAAACCCCATAAAACGTAATCTTCGCGTCGACCATTATACAATGGAACTGTCGAAGTCTTAGATCTAAAGTAAATGACCTTAAATTATTAGCCTCGTCCTATGCTCCTGATATTATAGTTCTCCAAGAAACGCACTTAACAAACCTCGTCTCTGACGAGGTCGTTTCACTGAGGAAACTCCCATCTATGTCGGAAGGATCGTGAGGGTAGGGGTGGAGGCGGAGTCGCCATGTACATCCACCAAAGCCTCCCTTTTACAGAAGTGACTATTGATTCTACTTTGGAGTTTGTCACTTGCAAAGTAAAAATTAATGGCACGTATCTGGCTATATGTTCACTTTATTGTCCACTGATGCAGTGATAGCCTATGATGAGCTCTTTGCTCTCCGGGAAAACGTCTGCCACAAAATAAAGTAATTTTAGCTGATTTTAATGCTCATCATACGTTATGGGGTTCCCTGCGGGTGGATGGTAGAGGTGAGCAAGTAGTTAAGTTGATTAATGAGTCTGATTTAATCCTTCTGAATGATGGTAGTCCGACGCGGATGGACGATAATACCGGTAATTTGAGCTTTATTGACTTATCACTGGTCTCTTCATCAATAGCAGCCAAGTGCCTGTGGCACACCATTGACGACTCGTTGGGAAGCGATCATCTTCCTATTTTGATTAAATATTCATGCGACACAGTGAGAACGCCTTCAGCGCCTAAATTTAACGTAAAAAAGAGCAGACTGGGTCGCCTTCACAAGGAGCGCCAAGCTCGAACTTGTTGGAGAAACCATTGATGATAAAGTAAACAATATTCAGAATTCGATTATAGAAGCAGCATTGCTCTCCATTCCTAAAACTTCGACAGATAGCGTTAAGCATAGAGTTCCATGGTGGACACCAGATTGCCGCAGGGCGCTGTGCCGACGCAATAAGGCCTACAGGCTTTTCAAAAATAACATCACAAATGAGAACTTTTGCAATTACAAACAAGCAAGAGCTAGGGCTCGTAGAGTAATAAGACAAGCAAAAAGAGACTCCTGGCGGAGCTTTGTCTCTACAATAAACAGCAACACCAAAATATCAGAGGTTTGGTCCACTATCAATAAAATCAATAAGAAAAAATCATCTTTCAAAATTAAAAACATCATCCATGAGGGCACTAATTTCGATTCACCTAGAGACATTGCTAATGCACTCGCCAGGCAGTTCTCTCATACAAGCAGCTCAGCTAATTACCATCCCACCTTCCTGACCATCAAGGAAGAGGCTGAGCTGCAACCAATTCACTTTGCCACAGGAGATGACTTTGATTACAATAAAGATCTAACAATGGATGAGCTTGTCCGAGCCCTAGAAGCCTGTAGAGGAACATCCCCAGGCCCCGATGAGACTCGATATGAGATGATGAAGCATCTTAATCGTGATGACATGATTAAGTTGCTAGAAGTGTACAATGAAATTTGGAAAAGCCACACTTTTCCAAACTCATGGCACTTCGCCCACATCATTCCCATATTGAAAGGAGGGGGTAATCCCAGACTTGCCATCTCCTACCGCCCAATTGCGTTGACAAGTTGCTTATGCAAGGTCATGGAACGAATTGTTAACAGTAGGCTATTGAATTTTTTAAATTCAGTAATTTACTAGTTGACGAGCAGTGCGGCTTCCGCAAAGGACACCAAACTCTCGATCAGCTAGTAAGCGGACAGTCATATTCAAGAGGCCATTGCCAAAAAAGATTTTTTGATTTCAGTATTTTTAGATATAGAAAAAGCCTACGACATGACATCGAGATATGGCCTACTCAGAAAACTTTATACTTTTGGATTACGTGGAAACTTGCCTTGTTTTATTCAAAATTTCATTTCTGACAGAACTTTTGCTGTCAAATTATTTTCCGACAATGTCACTTTTTTGGACATTTTTGTCCAGGCAAACGGGGTCCCACAAGGAAGTGTCTTGTCACCAACATTATTTCTATGTATGATTAATGACATCTTACCAGCTCCTCCTCGGAATCTTAAATACTCACTGTACTCTGATGATTGTGCATTATGGCACTCCAGCAATAATGCAGAATTCTCAGCAAATCGCATCCAATTGGCACTGGATATGATTCATAACTGGGGCCTCCAGTGGGGTTTTAAGTTTTCCATTAGAAAGAGTATTGGGGTAATTTTTTCACGTAGGAGGAAGCCGAACATCAGGCTAACTCTAGACAACCACCCAATACCTATTCAAAATTCTGCTAAATTTTTAGGTCTACATTTTGATAGTAGACTAAATTGGAAAGACCACATTGGTCAGTTAAAGAATAAATGTCAAAAAGCACTGAATTTATTAAAGTGCATTTCTGGTAACAAATGGGGAGCTGATAGACAGTCTTTGCTAATGGTATATAAAGCCCTGATTAGGTCTAAAGTAGATTATGGGTCAATCGTGTATGGTTCGGCATCGAGAACAAGTTTGAAAGGTTTGGATGCTGTGCAGAATGCCTGTTTGCGTGTGTGTCTTGGAGCCCTGAAGTGCACTCGGATCGAGCGTCTTGAGGTGGAGTCAGGAGTACCTCCCCTCCGACTCAGGGCGCGGCCAGTTAGCCTTGAGCTATGCCGCAAAGGTGGCTCGAGACCCGAGCCACCCTAATGGCAATAGTGGCATTAGGCCCTTTGCCATGAGACTCCACGACCTCGTCGAGAAAGTCGGTGTAGATCTCTCTACCATCGATACCCTGGTTCAGTCAAATATAGCGTCATGGGAAACCCCCAATTTTTCCATCATGGAAGCCTGGCTTCCATTAGCTAAGGCCATGGCGCCGGAGGTGGAGGTACGCCAGAGGTTCAGAGAGATCCTTATTAAACATCTCCCTTTTTTTCATATATATACCGACGGCTCCAAGACAGATGAGTGTGTGGGTGCGGGTGTATGGTCGACTGAATTAACTAAAGTTCAGACTGCCGAATCATACACCGATCTTTCTTGCTGAACTTTTTGCCATTGATAAAGCCATTGATTTTGCACTATCGACGCCCCAAGATAGAATAGTTATTTTTTCTGATTCATTAAGTTCACTTAAAGCTATTAAATCATTAGAAACCACCAAAAATAAACTACTGGGTAATATCATTCGTAAGCTACATGGTGCCAACAAATCAATCAAGCTAATATGGGTACCAGGCCACTCTGGTATCCATGGCAATGAACAGGCTTACAAACTAGCCGGGTCAACTGTTCGGCTAGTTTGTAAGCCTGTTCATTGCCATGGATACCAGAGTGGCCTGGTACCCATATTAGCTTGATTGATTTGTTGGCACCATGTAGCTTACGAATGATATTACCCAGTAGTTTATTTTTGGTGGTTTCTAATGATTTAATAGCTTTAAGTGAACTTAATGAATCAGAAAAAATAACTATTCTATCTTGGGTCGTCGATAGTGCAAAATCAATGGCTTTATCAATGGCAAAAAGTTCAGCAAGAAAGATCGGTGTATGATTCGGCAGTCTGAACTTTAGTTAATTCAGTCGACCATACACCCGCACCCACACACTCATCTGTCTTGGAGCCGTCGGTATATATATGAAAAAAAGGGAGATGTTTAATAAGGATCTCTCTGAACCTCTGGCGTACCTCCACCTCCGGCGCCATGGCCTTAGCTAATGGAAGCCAGGCTTCCATGATGGAAAAATTGGGGGTTTCCCATGACGCTATATTTGACTGAACCAGGGTATCGATGGTAGAGAGATCTACACCGACTTTCTCGACGAGGTCGTGGAGTCTCATGGCAAAGGGCCTAATGCCACTATTGCCATTAGGGTGGCTCGGGTCTCGAGCCACCTTTGCGGCATAGCTCAAGGCTAACTGGCCGCGTCTGAGTCGGAGGGGAGGTACTCCTGACTCCACCTCAAGACGCTCGATCCGAGTGCACTTCAGGGCTCCAAGACACACACGCAAACAGGCATTCTGCACAGCATCCAAACCTTTCAAACTTGTTCTCGATGCCGAACCATACACGATTGACCCATAATCTACTTTAGACCTAATCAGGGCTTTTATATACCATTAGCAAAGACTGTCTATCAGCTCCCATTTGTTACCAGAAATGCACTTTAATAAATTCAGTGCTTTTTGACATTTATTCTTTAACTGACCAATGTGGTCTTTCCAATTTAGTCTACTATCAAAATGTAGACCTAAAAATTTAGCAGAATTTTGAATGGGTATTGGGTGGTTGTCTAGAGTTAGCCTGATGTTCGGCTTCCTCCTACGTGAAAAAATTACCCCAATACTTTTTCTAATGGAAAACTTAAAACCCCACTGGAGGCCCCAGTTATGAATCATATCCAGTGCCAATTGGATGCGATTTGCTGAGAATTCTGCATTATTGCTGGAGTGCCATAATGCACAATCATCAGAGTACAGTGAGTATTTAAGACCCGAGGAGGAGCTGGTAAGATGTCATTAATCATACATAGAAATAATGTTGGTGACAAGACACTTCCTTGTGGGACCCCGTTTGCCTGGACAAAAATGTCCAAAAAAGTGACATTGTCGGAAAATAATTTGACAGCAAAAGTTCTGTCAGAAATGAAATTTTGAATAAAACAAGGCAAGTTTCCACGTAATCCAAAAGTATAAAGTTTTCTGAGTAGGCCATATCTCGATGTCATGTCGTAGGCTTTTTCTATATCTAAAAATACTGAAATCAAAAAATCTTTTTTGGCAATGGCCTCTTGAATATGACTGTCCAGCTTTACTAGCTGATCGAGAGTTTGGTGTCCTTTGCGGAAGCCGCACTGCTCGTCAACTAGTAAATTACTGGAATTTAAAAAATTCAATAGCCTACTGTTAACAATTCGTTCCATGACCTTGCATAAGCAACTTGTCAACGCAATTGGGCGGTAGGAGATGGCAAGTCTGGGATTACCCCCTCCTTTCAATATGGGAATGATGTGGGCGAAGTGCCATGAGTTTGGAAAAGTGTGGCTTTTCCAAATTTCTTTGTACACTTCTAGCAACTTAATCATGTCATCACGATTAAGATGCTTCATCATCTCATATCGAGTCTCATCGGGGCCTGGGGTTTGTTCCTCTACAGGCTTCTAGGGCTCGGACAAGCTCATCCATTGTTAGATCTTTATTGTAATCAAAGTCATCTCCTGTGGCAAAGTGAATTGGTTGCAGCTCAGCCTCTTCCTTGATGGTCAGGAAGGTGGGATGGTAATTAGCTGAGCTGCTTGTATGAGAGAACTGCCTGGCGAGTGCATTAGCAATGTCTCTAGGTGAATCGAAATTAGTGCCCTCATGGATGATGTTTTTAATTTTGAAAGATGATTTTTTCTTATTGATTTTATTGATAGTGGACCAAACCTCTGATATTTTGGTGTTGCTGTTTATTGTAGAGACAAAGCTCCGCCAGGAGTCTCTTTTTGCTTGTCTTATTACTCTAAGAGCCCTAGCTTCTTGCTTGTTTGTAATTGCAAAAGTTCTCATTTGTGATGTTATTTTTGAAAAGCCTGTAGGCCTTATTGCGTCGGCACAGCGCCCTGCGGCAATCTGGTGTCCACCATGGAACTCTATGCTTAACGCTATCTGTCGAAGTTTTAGGAATGGAGAGCAATGCTGCTTCTATAATCGAATTCTGAATATTGTTTACTTTATCATCAATGGTTTCTCCAACAAGTTCGAGCTTGGCGCTCCTTGTGAAGGCGACCCAGTCTGCTCGTTTTACGTTAAATTTAGGCGCTGAAGGCGTTTCCACTGTGTCGCATGAATATTTAATCAGAATAGGAAAATGATCGCTTCCCAACGAGTCGTCAATGGTGTGCCACAGGCACTTGGCTGCTATTGATGAAGAGACCAGTGATAAGTCAATAAAGCTCAAATTACCGGTATTATCGTCCATCCGCGTCGGACTACCATCATTCAGAAGGATTAAATCAGACTCATTAATCAACTTAACTACTTGCTCACCTCTACCATCCACCCGCAGGGAAACCCCATAACGTATGATGAGCATTAAAATCAGCTAAAATTACTTTATTTTGTGGCAGACGTTCCTGGAGAGCAAAGAGCTCATCATAGGCTATCACTGCATCAGGTGGACAATAAAGTGAACATATAGCCAGATACGTGCCATTAATTTTTACTTTGCAAGTGACAAACTCCAAAGTAGAATCAATAGTCACTTCTGTAAAAGGGAGGCTTTGGTGGATGTACATGGCGACTCCGCCTCCACCCCTACCCTCACGATCCTTCCGACATAGATGGTAGTTCCTCAGTGAAACGACCTCGTCAGAGACGAGGTTTGTTAAGTGCGTTTCTTGGAGAACTATAATATCAGGAGCATAGGACGAGGCTAATAATTTAAGGTCATTTACTTTAGATCTAAGACTTCGACAGTTCCATTGTATAATGGTCGACGCGAAGATTACGTTTTATGGGGTTTCGAAGTGCCTTGTCCACCAGTTTTTTTCTTCTTTTTTAGGGAGGGAGACGCCTCCTCTCCCTCGCTTCCCGGGGACCTCTCTCGGGATGGTTTGGAGACAGAAGCCTCCATGTCCTGCACCTCCTGGCGAGGGAGAAAAGACTGACAGATTGCGATCTGCTTCTCTCACGAAGAAGCCGATCGCGAGCCAGACGAAAGTCCTCACAGGAGTAGCCGGACGGGAAGGTGCGCTCTGGACTGTGATTCGGTATCAGCCTCCTTAGGATTTTTATGCTGGGTTGATGCAGCCATTTGATCGACCAATTTAGTCAAATGATAAACTTTAATATTTAATTCTTTAACGGTTTGTTTCAGTTCGGCAATTTCTTTATCCTTGGCTGCAAGCTGTTGACTGACATTACTGGCACTAGGGGTGATGTTAGTTACTGCTTCGGCATCGGAAGTATCAGGTTTGTGTGTCAAACTTTCCACTTTCCTCTTAGCTTCAGTATAACTAACTTCATGCTTCCTCATATATGCTAATGTCTCAGTCTCCTTCTTCAGGATGTTGCACTTAGCAGATCCTGACTGATGGGGACCTCCACAATTAGCACATTTGGAGATTTGGCTAGTACAAGTGATGGTGTCATGGGCTTCAGCACATTTACGGCAAACAAATTTATTTGAATCTTTATCAATGCATCTTAATGAGGCGTGTCCGAATTTTTGGCATCTATTACAATGCATTGGCTTTTGGACATAAGGTCTTACTTGAACACGTTCATAACCGACATTTACATATTCTGGAATTTTATTCAAAGCAAAGGTCAAAAAACACAGTCCAGTTTTCGTTCGCACATTCCCGTCCTTCTTGGTCATACAATGAACGTCCACTACGTCTTGGTCCTTCATGCTCTCAAGAATTTCACTTTCTTCCATCGTCCTCAAATCCCTGTGAAAGATTACTCCCTTACAGGTATTTGGGCCAATAGGAATAGTTACTTTAACTCGAAGATCATGAATTTGCGTCAGCATAAGTAAATCCTTAATCTGGGAGTTGTATTGTACTTTAACAAGGAGGCTTCCATCTCGCAATTTTTTGACAAAATCAAAATCGCCGTCCACTTGACCATCAAGGACCTTTTTGATGATAAAGGGGTTCACGTTCAAAAGCGATTGATTTTCATTCACGCATTTTACATTCGCGAACCTTGCATTCTCGGTAGGGATTTTGAAAAGTGGTCTTCTCGTTTTGTCGTTCGTGGGGGTTCCGTTGTTCAGGGTCGAGTTTGTCAAGGAGTGGTCATGAGTCGCCCCTCCTCCTTGAGGAGGAGAAGGGGTAGCCGGGGTAGCATCCATACTGGGCATCGGACCAGGTCCGACCCCTTTGCTCAAAAATGTTGTCCTGAAAGGATCAAAGGCTCTTAACTTTTGGTATCAACTTAACAGCAATAACTAAGAGAGTGAATCAGTATTTCGTCCTCTACCCCCCAGTGGAAGCCTGGTTGCGTTCTCCTCGTTCTCTCTCCCTCTCTGCTTTGTCTTGGCAGAACGAGGGGTATATATACGGGCAATACCCGCCACTTCTAAGACAGTGCGGGCTCGTTTGCATACGCGAATTGTTATTCAATGTCTTAACAGGCGTTACGGCGCTGCGCTCGTTCCCGCGTTCACTACAAAGGGAGTCATTGGTAGAATAAATATTACTAACAAGTATATTAGTGTCTATTTATGGAAACTACATAAGCCATTTGACCTTTTGTTTTCTTCAAATAAGTTATAACAAAACATGTAGCACCAATTCAATGCCGCTGGGTAAATGCTGTGCTATTTTTATTATTATTATTATTGTGTGTGTGTGTGTGTGTGTGTTTGTGTGTGAAATGTCTCTGCATATAGATGGCTCTGCTAGTGCTTAGCCACAAAGGAGTCAATTAGCAGATCTTATGACCTTACCTGATTTCACCTTTCCTTGAAATGGCGGGAAATAAAGAAAAAAAAAAGTATATGTTTATATATATATATATATATATATATATATATATATATATATATATATATATATATATATTTACTAATGTTATGGATATCGATGGTGTTATTTTTTATCATAGACATTATAATTACTTTAATATTATAGACCTTAGTAACAGCAGTATAAGATAACGTAAAATATTTTCGAAAATCAAGGAAAAAGGTAAACAGGCCAGACAGGCAGTATTCGTAACTGGCTCATTGGTGACTTAGTACAAATGTAGCCATCTATGTGTAATGATAATTAATAAAGTAAATTTACAGTGGACATGTCATGTACATACATGCCATGCCCGTCGGATGTGAGTTAATTATCATGGACTTTGTGGTGGGATATTTTTCAAATGCGATTTCCTGGAATTGTTTGTTTATCGAAATGGCAACACCTAATGGAAGTGAGGCGGCATTTCCCCCTTCTTTCAACACAGCAAGTATCAATTATAGCAGCATATTCTTTAAACATGAAAAATGCTTCATGCTATATAAGAAAAAAAAAAATCTGTGTGTGGCAGCTGTGTCAGATAAACATCTTCAGATTTGATGATAACACTGCAAATGGTTCTCGTAGCTGCACCATCTAGTAGTAGTTAATCGAACAAATGAAGTGACAGTTTCTTTTTCACTAGAACCAAACACCAAAAACACTAATTCTGTAAACAAAAAACATGCTACCTTAATTTTTTTAATCATAGAACATTAATTAATATGAATGAAAAATCTAGTGAGTGCGAACGTGCGTGTGTGTGTGTGTGTGTGTGTGTTTTGGTGTGTGTGTGTGTGTGTGTGTGTGTGTGTTGTGGTGTGTGTGTGTGTGTGTGTTGTGTGTGTGTGTGTGCGTGCGTGCGTGCGTGCGTGCGTGCGTGCGTGCGTGCGTGTGTGCGTGCGTGTGCGCGCGCGGAGTATCTATAGAAATACGAAGTCAATATTTGGTGATGAATATCGAAACAGTACGTATAATGTCTTGCCTTGGCAAGTAGTTGTTCGTTGAGCTGATAGCGTATCAACACCCTGGCTGTGTGAGACAGCAAGGAGTTATTCGCAAACAGCTCGTGGTCTTGTTCTAGGCGTCTGAGTATTT
>NW_023639388.1:10000-12179 GCF_015228065.2 Penaeus monodon | reverse complement strand
AAAAAAAACCCAAATAAATGAAAATATATGAGGTTAAGATGATAATATATAAAATAATGGATGATGAAATAATGAGATGATGATGATATGATGATTAAATATGGGAAAATAATATATAATAAAATAAAATAATAAGAAAATAATTAATATAAAAATAAAAAATAATGATAAAAATGATAATAATGATAATGATCATAATAGAAAGGTAATGATAATGATAAAATAATATAATAATAAAAAATAATGATAATATAATATAATAAATATAAGTAAAATTAATATAATAATAATGATAATAAAAAAATTTATATCAACAGTTAAATAAAAATGATGATGATTGTAATGATTATTTTTTTCATTTATATTTTTTTTTAAAATTATTTTACTATTTTATTATTATACAACAACAACAACAACACTTGCAAATGTCTGTGCTAATATTAGGGGAAACAAGAAAATAGTATTTTTTAAGAACAAATGGAGCGTGACGATGCGATGATGATAACGATGTAGAGGATGATGTGATGGATGCGATGATGATGATATAATGATAACGATATAATATAATAATAATGATAATAATAATAATAATAATAATAATAATAATAATAATAATAATAATATTTTAGATAATGAGGATGGTTTTTGCTAAAGAGTATGAAACATAATATATAATGATGATATAACTATCCATATAACAAAAATGACACTACATTTTTTTCTGTAATTCGTGACTGAAATAAATAAATTACTTGATGATGATGAATAATGAAAAGATTATATTGTTATTGTTATTTATCTTTCTTAGCTATGTCATGTAGTATTCAGCACTACTAACTTTTGTTAGTCAGTAGTATCACCATTAACGCGTTAAGAATTATGGTCCCAATGATAACTTAATTGTCTATTGAAAATATGGAACACTGGTAGTTTAACTGCTTGGTATAGCAGCAATATCATTAGTATAAGTAATATTGTCATTACAATCATTGGTGAGTGTTTCTTATACATTTTCACTTGATGTTCCATAATCTCAACCATTCTGTCATGACACCGACATACATATAATAAATATTCGAAAAAAATTGGGAAATAAATAATACTACAGTTAATTGTTATACCTTCTATATTTTCAGCGAGTCGAAATATCCTCAGTGGAACTGACCTACATACTGTAGCTATATATGGATACACTAAATAACAGCTAATATACGGGAAGCCAAGGGTGCATTTATTTTATGTACAATGGGTATGTGAGGTAAGGGAGATGGAAGATATGTACACACCTAACAGAGGGACTGATTGTAGGCACTGACTTAAAATTAAAGGTTCCTTCAAATGCGAGTAAGGGACTTATCTAAACATGACTGTCGGTGTGGAAAAAATCCTAATCCAATCACAAAGAAAACACTTCTCTTTCAGACCACTTAATCACACCTGATAAACAAATAAGAAGTCGGAACATTTTATGGAATACACTTGCGTCTTATTTCAAAAACACAACAACAGGGACATAAAGGTAATCGTATGTAACAATAAACACATGCATGTAAATCTGGTCTGCATAATAGTGCAACGTCCAACTTTCATCAAATTATCAATATCATATACATAAACATTGCGTCTTTGATTTTTTTTTCAAGCTTTTTCCACTTTTCCGGTATGTGCGTAAACATTATAGTTTTAGGGAAATATGATATCAACAATGGTAGTAACTAAAATGAATAATTGGAAAAAAATTATAATGATAATGCTTATGGCGATGGTGATTATAGACCTTTCCATCGGCGAAAAACTGCGTGAGACACTTGAGATGTTTGCATCCTCCCCTGCCCTTAGAATTGTACTCAAGTTGACGAATCTCATTTTACTGTTAAACTTTTCTACATGATTAATCCTCATTTTACTAATATTACATTACGAAGAAGCAATACATGCTTGATTGCTTTAAAATATCATTCTTTAAAGTCGATAATAATTATAATTGATATGATATGTGCCTTTGACTTCCATGTTCAATCACCTATGCATAATTATTAGAATAGCCATGTATAATTCATAATTAATCGTCAAAGCATATGAACACATTTGGTAAACAAAACGTGAATCTGTCTACAGATACTACCCTTTTTCAAACACATCATATAACACTTTTGGTGTCCTTCAGATGCTCAGGGTC
>NW_023639388.1:0-2500 GCF_015228065.2 Penaeus monodon | reverse complement strand
TATATAATATAATATATTTATACCTGTGTTGAAATTTTAAAATATATATATATATATAATATATTAATTTAAAAATATATATATTTTAAAATCTATGTGTGTGTAATATATATATATAATAAATTATATATATATATAAATTTCATACACATGTGTATTAATATAACCCACACCACACACACACACACACATAGTTTTCGGAGATATATTTTAATATATATAATATTAAAAATATATATATTAAAAACATATACATATATATATATAAATATAATTATAATACAATATACATATAAATATTATAAATTAAATATATATATAATTAATATATTATATATATATATATTGTGTGTGTGTGTGGTGTGTGTGTGTGGTGTGTTGTGTTGTGTGTGTGTGGTGTATGTGATATGGTAGGTAGTGTAATGTGTGTGTGTGTGTGTATAAATTTCATTGTATAATAAAACACACCACACAACAACACCACACTTTGTTTTCGGAGAATATAATTTTAAAATATAATATATTTTAAATATAAATATATATATAATATATTATAATATTTTATTATTGTGTGTGTGTGTTGTGTGTGTGTGTGTGTGTAGGTGTGTGTGTGAGGTGTGTGTGTGTGTGTGTGGTGTGTGTGTGTGGTGGTGTGTGTGTGTGTGTGTATGTGTGTGTAGCTCGAAAAACACCAGGGTGAGGGCACAAGACGAGTTTGTGGACACATCAAAAAAACGCCACATTTGTAAGATTTCAAGTTTCGCACAGTTGATATGAAAGGGCCGTTTTTGAGTGCTGGTCAGCCTTGCAATAAAATTCTCGAGTGCCCCCAAGGGAGGAGTGGAGGATTAAAGTTGGACGGGGGCAACGGCAAGGGAAGGAGCGCAGCGACCCATGGGGGTGACGCCGTGCCGTGCGGGGCGCTTGATCAATTATTTTCCGCCAAAAACCGTAAGGTCGCCGCCTGCTTGTCTCTAGAACCCCTGGCCCTGGTGGGATTTTTATTTTATTTAACTATATAGACACGCAGACACACACACTCACGCGGGCGTACACACACAAACGAACACCACCCCACACAACACCACACACACACACACCACACACACACACAACAAGCACAACCACCACACACACACACCAGACACACACAACACACACAAACACACACCAAACAAACAACCCCACCACACACACCACAACACAAACACACACCATTTAAAAAACCCAAACACACAACAACACATCACAAAACACACAACACACACACCACACACAACACACACACACACACAACACAACACAAAAATATAAATATTTTTATATAAATTAATTTTAAATATAATTTTAAAAATTTAAAAATTAATTAAATATAATAATATATAATATATATATATATATATAAACACGTAATATAGCCCTAAATACTACACACTTCACACACATACAGTGTATATATTAAATTTTAAAATAATATATAATAATATATATATATATATATATAATTTAAAATAATATTTTATATAAATAATTTAATTATATATATATATATTATATAAAATTTTATATACACAGTACATACGACATGGTGATGCATGAAAATAATCCCTACATAATAACCAAAATACAAACATGTGTGTGTGTTGTGTGTTTTGTGTTGTGTGGTGTGTGTTGTAGGTGTGGTGTTGTGTGTGTGTGGGTGGGGTTTTGTGTGTGTGTGTGTGTGTGTGTGGTGTGTGCATTTTTTAAATATACATATACTACATACATATAATATGTGTGTGTGTGTGTTGTGTGTGGGTGTTGGGGTTTTGTGGTTGTGCATTTATTTATGAACCATATACATAAAAAATATGTGTGTGTGTGTGTGTGTGGTGTGGTGTGTGTGGTTGTGTGGTGTGGGGGTGTGTTGTGTGTGTGTGGTTGTGTGTGGGGGGTGGTGTGTTGTGTGTGACACCACCGCCCAGAGGATGCAGGCCCCCGGGCGAATACCGCTGGACCCGACCCCAAGGTTTGGGACCTGCTCGAAGGCTAGGCCCGGGAGGGAACTGTTGATTTGGGGGTGCTGCGGGTGGTGGCCTAGAACGCAGCAAGGCAAAGGCCCCTTTGGGAAATGCGTCTTATGGACCGATTTGGGGGCGCAGGTAGGCGACCAGTGGTTGTGCAGGCACGGATGTAGGCATTGGGGAACTCTCCTGAAAAAACCCAAAGCCCCAACCTCCCCTGCTGAGGGTATTTTTTCCAGCCATTCCCCTATGCTACCCCCTTGCACTCTCCAACCGCGGGGAGGAGCCCCAGGCACATCAAACACCCACCGTGCCTGTAGGTCCACAGCCACCGCATTTTTAGCCCGTATTGAGCCCTTTTGGGGGACAACCCCCCGTTTGGGGATAGGAGAAACACCCCCGGACATCAAGGTGCGATCCTACACCTGGGAACCAGGTTGAGGACTGAAGCTGCGGGAGCTCCGGCCCTCAGTGCTCCTCCAACCCCCCGGGTA
>NW_023639387.1:2500-12180 GCF_015228065.2 Penaeus monodon | reverse complement strand
TATATATATAAATATTTATAGGGTTTTTTTTTTTTTTTTTTTTTTGTGTGTGTGTGTGTGTGTGGTGTGTGGGGGTGTTTTTGGGTGGGGGTGTGTGGGTGTGTGTGTGGGGGGTGTGTGTGTTTTTGTTTTTTTTTTTTTTTTTTTTTTTTTTTTTTCTTTTTCATATTTTCAAAATTTTTCTATGTATTTTTTATATTATATATAATATTATATATATTTTAAATAATTTTAATTTAATTTATAATTATATAATTTATTTTTTTATATATTAATATATTCTATAAAATTTTTCCTCTAACCTATTTGTTTTTGTTATTAGTTATATTTAATTTAAAAATTAATTATTTATATAAAATTTATTATATTATATATAATATATACCCCAATATTATATATATATATATATTAATATATATATATATTATATATAATATATATATATATATACCATTAATACACACACATATAAAAATTTAATATTTATTATATATATATATAATATATATTATATAAATATATATAAATATATTTTATATAACACATATATATGTAATAAAATTTAAATATAACGTATTATGCATTGGGGTTGGGGTGTGTGTTGTGTGGTGTTGGGGTGGGGTTGTGTGTGTGTGTGTGTACTGTGTGTGTGTGTGTGTTGTGTGTGTGTGTGTGTGTGCGTGTGTGGTTTGGGGTGCATGTGTGAGTTGTATACCCAACACACAAACACACACACAACACACAACACACACACACACACACACACACACACACACACACACAATATATTATATTATATATATAATAATATATATTATATATATTAGAATAATATTATATAATATATAAATTTTAAAATATATAATATATATATATATATTTGTGTGGGGGTGTGTGGTGTGTTGTGGTGTGTGTTGTGGTGTGTGGTGGGTGTGTGTGTGTTTGTGTGTGCACATACATATACCGTATGTAAAAGAAAAAATAAAAAATAAATATATATATATATAAAAAATATATTATATTTAAATATATATATTATATATTTTTAATAATATAATATAATATTTTATAATATATTTTGTGTTGTGTGTGTGTTGGTGTGTGTGTGTGTTTTTGGTGTGTGTTGGTGTTGTGTGGTGTGTGTGTGTGTTGTGGTTGTGTGATAATAAAAATAAAAATAAAAATAAAAATAATAATAAAATAATAATAATAATAATTAAAATAACTGAACTACAAATCGATGTATTACGGAAAACCGCGATGCCCTTGGTGAAAATTCAGCTTATGGTGTTTCCCTATAAACTCCATTTTAACTTTTAGATTATATACATGGCCATATATCTTTACTAATTCACCAAATTCATTGATTCAACTAAAGTCATTAACTTTTTTTCGGGGGGTCGATGTTTTGAAACATAAACATTGTATTAATATATTTTTTGGGCAATGTTATTGTAAACTAAAAAAAGTTTAGAAATTAAAAAGGGAAAACTGAAAAAACCATTCAAAATGTATATCAGATGATTCAGATATAGATGAATGGTGATGATAACTAGGTTACCAAAAGGCCTACTTACACAAGAGGTTTCGAATTCACAGATCGCGTGAGCATCCGCCGCGAGTGATTGTCACTTTTTTCTATAAGCACATCCACGAACCCGTTTTTCTTTGCCAGGAAAAACAACAGAGTCGGGAAATGGGAAAGTTTTCGCGATTTCTTGTGAAGTTTGTTTTTTTTCTCAAGATGTCGGTATAGATTGTTATCGATAACGTCTCCAACCAAAGGGGATCTTTTACCAACGTAAAATTTTAAATTTAAAGGGGAAGGAGGGGAAAAAATTCCCTTCGCCTGCTTGAAGTGGGGCAGATTTTTAAAAGTTGTAAACCCAGTCAGTTTTTAAGTCAAAATTATAAAGGGGCGTTAAATGCATTTGGGCCCATTTTTAGCCATGTTGCTTCCATTTGTGTGAAATCAAACCCAATGGGGTTAACTGACAGTAAGGTGAAAAACAAAAGACATCGCAGATCCTTTTTTTTTACCATATACTTGATTTATGGGAAATTTTTTACGAAAAAAAAAATATAATTTTTATGTTTTATTAAAGGTAAATTTTTGGGTTTTAAATTAAATGGAAAATTGTTATATTTTCTTTTAACTGAATGGAGTGTATTTTTCATTTCCCCTAAAAAATGTGAATTAAGTGAAAGACAACTCATAATCAAGTTTATTAGGTGTAACAATCAAGCAAATATCAACATTATTACTCCCCTGAAAGGTATGGTACAGCAAGAACTTGAATACCAAAAACTTTAACCAATGATTTCAAAATTTTATCTTCCACTTTTTAAATGTTACCGAGAGGGTGTAGAGATAGATAAATTAGGTACTCCCATCTTATAGAGCATAAAAATATTTCAAGCAACACAGTACAACTGCTGACCTAATTTTCCCAAAAAATGGGAAAAAATATCCCTCATATCTGGTCCACAAAACCTCAAAAAGCCAGAATTCTTAATGCACTTTTTCTAAAATCCCTTTTCTATATTTCCTACTTGCTGCAGCTCGTCTGTACCCCCCACTTTGAAGGATTGTCACAAATATTTTGTATAACAAATTGTTGGGGCAGTTGGCAGAAGTCTAAAAAAGGTGGCCCCCTTATACTTATTGGTAACAAATCCTTCATTTTTTTATGAGTTGGGTTATTTAATCCAAAATGATAAATAGAGGTTTTGACGCCCTTTTTTCTTGCAGAAATAATGGTTGTTTACAAAAAATGGGTAAATATACCTCCTTTCTTTTGTTTGGTAGGGCCTCTTTCTTGTTTTTAAAAAGAGAAAAATTGTGAAAACCAAAATGAAAGTTACTAGAAAAATTAAAGTCGGAAAATTTTTTACAGTTTGGGCTCATTAGGGAAAGTGAAATGATTTCTTGTAAGGACTAAAAGTTTTTTAGAATTTGTAAAAGAAATAATCTGCAACATGAACTAAAATCCCATAAAAAAAGGAATATTTTTGCAGAAACCACTGCCCACAGCCCAAGTCTCTTACCTTGCATACTGAGGTGAAGACAATTTT
Organism: Penaeus monodon; assembly: GCF_015228065.2. Taxonomy (NCBI): domain Eukaryota; kingdom Metazoa; phylum Arthropoda; class Malacostraca; order Decapoda; family Penaeidae; genus Penaeus; species Penaeus monodon. Next base: position 9,105 of record NW_023639387.1, on the reverse strand, counting down.
TGCTGGGTTTTTTGGGTTAAGCCCCCCCTCAAAGTGAAAAAGGGGCAGCCATTCCAAAAATTTTTAGGTTGTTAAATATCTTTTGTTTTTGGAGGGGGGAAAATTGGTCTCTAAGAGTGTGTCTGTACTGTAAAAAATTCCAAAAAATCCACCTGAGGGGAATCCCATGGTATACTGAGCCTACACTGGGAAATACATGGAGCAGCCACTTGGAAAAAAAAATTGAGGCTTAAGCCTACTTTTGAGGGATCATATTATCTGTCTCCCAGTACCAAACAAGCAAACAAAAAAGACTTTCCATGTAGAAAAACCAGGATTACGAAAAAAAAAAAAAAATTAAATGCAGTGCTTCCTTTCCGAAAACAGACATTTTTCATCTATGGAAAAAAAGTGCAAAAATTGAAAAAAAGGGGTATCAGAACAGAGAAACGAAGGCAAACCCATCTTTTTCTAAGCCCCCCGTTTTTTCCCTTGAAAGGGATCAAAAAAATGTGAGCCTTGTGAGAATGTTATTTTGTAATTACTAGCGGCTTTTTTAAATTCAGTATAATGCAGTCTTTTGTTTTATTATAGTTTTTTTATATGTTTTGGAAATTATTTATACTGTTTGTCAAAAACCTTATGTGCTTTTGAGATTTTGAGAGCCTTGAAAACCCCCATTTCGTGAGAAACCCGGTGGAAATTTTCTTTTAGCCCCCTGGCTAGGAAATTTACATGTATTTTTCTTAAAGCCCCCGGGGTCCAGGGGGCTAGCCCCCTGGCTGGGGACATACCCCCCGGGCTGGGGACATATAATACCCGGGATCAAAGGGGCTCCCCCCCTAACTGGGTTATATTTACTTTTGGGGCCAGGCCCCAAAAGCCCCCTGGCTGGGCTATGATAACCCGGGGGTCCAGGGGGTAAACCACCGGGAGTGGATATTAAATTTGTAATTACAAGCCCCACATTTTAAAGGTTAGGTTGTTTTTTTGGGTTAGGCACATTGATGTTAAACCAAGGGGATCTGTAATGTGAAAGCCTGTAGATTTTTACTGAATGATGGGTTTGTTTTTCTGCATTTTTCAGAAGTTTTTTGCATAGGTCTGAGACTTAAAGATGGAAAGGGACACCGAAGATTTTCTTAGCCAAATTTAAGTTTTTTTTTTTGTGACATTTACATATTTCTGTTCTCTGTTTTTATTTTGCCTCTTTTACCCCGTAATTCCATGATTACCCATCCCCCCCCCTGTTATAAACTTTCAAATCATTTTCAAGTTTTTGGGGCTGGTGAATTTACAAAAATTATCATCAGATTTTTTCTCATCACAAAAAAAATCTATAATAGGGAAGACCCTTTTGCATAGTTGGAAAATTAAAAACCGAAAACAGTTATGTCAAACAGATTTTTAAGCAGGCGACTGTAGGCAGCGGGTATTTGTACTAGCTTTTGGTCCTGGATCAAAGGACAAAATTAAATAAACATTGTTTTTTCTAATTATTTTGTGATAGCATGAGGTAGTCTTTTCCCTGTCATATAAAACCCAGACAAAAAAATTCAATAAAAGTTTCCAACAAAACCCAATCCTTCAGACTAAACCCCCAATTTCTGCAAAGGGAAGAAACCCTTGAAAGTGCCAAACTTATAATAAAATCCTTCCCCAAGGACCCCTACCAAAAAATATTTCCTTGGTTCTTACTTAACCCTATAAACTTTGAGAGGATATCCCCCTCCCCCCTCCCAGGCCCTTTGTGCTTGGCCTTAGGGAGGGGGCTGGGATCCCCTTTCCTTGTGCTTCACCCCAAAACTAAAACTAATTTTGCACGGTCTTTTTTCTCTTCCCCAACCCTTTTACTATTCTTTCCCAAAGGGTGTGAAAACCTGTTAAAATTTATAAAGCAAACTTGTTCATCATGAAGGCCTGGGCAGGGTTTCCCCCACTTAGTTGCCTAGCCCTCCCCCCCAAAGGGGGATTTAGGAAAAAAATTTTTTCTCCCCCCTAAACTCTGGGCTTACCATGACCAACAATAAAGGATTTGATCCCATTGGTAGGAGCAAAAAGGCTTCCCCCTTCATAAAATTTCCCACGGGTTCAGATTCTCCCTGTTCCCTGACTCCAGGCTTCCTTTGATGAGATTTTTGAACGTGTACTACTACCCCCTCCTCGATCCCTGCTATCACATCTCCCCCGGGTCAATACACAGCTTCCAGGAGCATTCCTATTTTTCCAACACCCTCTGTTGCTTCATAAATGACCCCTCCTCCCTTTTACTTTTCAAAAACCCTTATTGTCAACCTCTCCCAATACTACCTCTCTAAACACTCTCTGTCCTACACATGCCCTCACCCTTCTATTTTCCCACCGTATAAATTTTAAAATTTCTGTTAGCACAGCCAAATGGGACCATTTTTTGTGACCCCCACCCCCCCCCCCCAAAGGTCCTTATTTCCTTTTCCCAGCAAGTCCCCCAAAAGAAAAGATGTTCCTCTTGTCACATTTACCCCTAAAAAACCTAAGCTATACATTATCGCCTGACAAATTTCAGGGAAACCCTTTTCCGCCCAACCTCATTCACCCTCAATACTTGTACGGGAAATGTCTTCATCTTCCACAAACTCCCCTATCTGTGCAAAAATTGGTAAATTGGGGAGAAGCTTTCCCCTGCCTCTTTAAATGTGATGTAGTATCAACAATACTAAATTGTCCCAGGGGCTTTTGTAATCCCCCACCAATATTGAAAAGTTTACTTTCTGTAGACTGCCCCCTTTAAATTTTTCATTGGGGAAATCCCTCCTAGTCCAACCATATCAACTTCCCCCAGTTCAGAATTTTTTTTGTCTGGCCCTCCCGCCAAAAACGCTATTCCAAAGCCCCTGCCCTCTATGTGCCCAATCTGGTCTAACCTCAAAATGCTCTGCACAGTCACGCACATGGCCAATTTTGGCAGCTCCCTAAAGTATTTTTTTGGGGTGCCCATCTACATGGGTTTAGTCTAAAATGGGAAATCTCAGATTCGACGTGAATCGGTGAAGCCAGACAGGAAGACTCAGCTAGGTTTCTCTCTCACTCCCTACACCAAAATTTTTCCTCTCCCCTTTCCTCTCAAACTGTTCTACATCCCCCCGATCTCTTTCCCCATCCCACTTTTACCTCCTCCATCTCCAGTCAAATTCTTTTGCTATTCTAAACCAGATACCCCCAATCTCCTTCCCACCAGACCCTTCAAACACTACTTTCCCTTTGGGACCCAACCCTTTCCCCTTCACCCCAAATTTATTGTACAAAACAAACTAGAGTTCCATCCCCCTTCTACCTCTCCTCCCATCTCCCCTTTGTTTTCTCAGCCTCCCCCAAACCAAATTCCCCTGCAGAAATTTGAGGACATTCAAAAATATCTAATCTGACCCAAGATAACATGCCTACACCTCAACCCTCATCCAATTTTTACTCCCTTCCTTCTCTTCAAATAACTGCCAACTCCATCCTCCCCCTACGCTTTTTTCCCCCTCCCCTTTTTCCCCCTCCTCCAACACATCCCTTTTTCCCCCCAATTAGCCCCCTATCCCCCTCCCAACTCACTATCCCCCCTATTTCCCCCCGAAAAGTGACCCCAAATTCTTTCCCTCCTGAATTCTCCCTTACACCCTTTCTCCTTTGCTAATCCCCACCCTTACCCTACGGTCATCTTTTCAAAAACCAACTCTTCCTTTGTCAAAATTGATAGATCACCCTTTTCCCCCCCTTCCTGAAATGCTAACGATTTTATGTGTAACAATAAAATCACCAAAATAACCCCCTTTTCCCTTTTCTGTTTTTTTACATTGCTATGGATCTTTGATGTCTAGCACATATATTTTTTTTTGTAATCATTTGCCATTAACTATTGAGAGGTAAATCTTTGCATGGAAAGCACTCACTAAAGGGTAAACTCCCAAATCCGTCACAAAAATTTTTTCAATAATCTAGGTTCCCGGACAGGGGTACCCCTTTGGCACCTTAAGGAGATGTTGTGTTTGTGTGTTGTTATAATATATATATATATTATATATAATATATATTAAAATAATATATATATATATATATATATATATAGAGTTATATATTTTTTATTTATTTATTTATTTATTTTTATTATTATATGCACACACACACACGCACTTGCACTCTGTGTGTGTTGAGTTTTATTTCCCTTTATAAAAGGTGTCTACAACTCGTTTTTATAACAACACCTAGTAACTGTGTTATATGTGTTTTTTTTAGATAATTTGTTTCATTCAATTTTTAAAACACATCCCGCCTGCCTCACACTGGGGAGGATAAGATCTTACTTTGGGAAAAGGGATCCATAGTACTGGTGTCTTCCGACATGGGGGTGGACATACTTCCACCCCTTTGGAAATAAGTAAAGCCCCTTCCTGAATACTAAACCCAGTCTAAAATTTTTTCCCAAAAGCTTTGTGCACTTGTGGAAAATGTCTGTCTTGCCACAAGGGAAAGATATCCAATAATAAAATGTTCCTTCATCCAAACTTTGAGCCAAAAGTTTCATGATGGTATATTCCTGTTACCCCTGACCTAAAACATATTTAAAACCTGGATCCGAGGGGGAAATCAGGATTTTTTCCCTTATCTAATATCCTCAACTAAACCCCCCGATGTCCAATTTAAAACTCATTTCTTTTATGCCAATTGGGCATATATCTTTTTAACATTTTTCAAAATGCTACCCTAGAATGCGAATACTTAACACAGGTGCTTTAAACTTTTGTAAAGGGGCATATATGTATTTGCATGATGTTTGTTTTACAAAGATATCTAGATGTTAAGTTTGGGATTATTTTACTTTTAAGTATTTATCAAAAAAAAAAAAAAAAAAAAAGAAGTTAAACAAATTTTTTTGTAAAGGGTTTTCCTTTTTGATAGAAAGGTGAAAGTTAATGTCCAACAGGGGCCCTCCCAGTTACTTTTGAAGCCCTGATTGGTCTCGAAATGCGCATTTTTCATTTTGGATTGGATGGAGCTGGCAAAACAACGATTTTGTACCTTTGCAAGTAGGGGAAATTTTTGACCACAATTCCCACCATTGGCTTTTAAAGAAACAAATAACTCAAGAACTTGAGATTCCAATGTGGGGTTAGGAGGAAGCAATATAGGTAAAAAGCTCAGGGGGTTTATATATATATAATATATTATTATATAAAATATAATATATTATATATATATATATGTTTTTATATGTATATGTATTTTATATATTTTTTTTATATATATGATATAAATATAATAATGTATATATATATGTTAAATATATAATATATATATATATATATATATATATTATATATTTGTATATATATTTAATTATATATATATTAGTATATATATGTTATATAATATATTTTTTAATTGGGGGGAAATTTTAATAAAAATGTTTTATAATGTAAAAAATATATTATTTATGATTATATTATATATTAAAAATTTTATATTATATATAAAATTTTATTGTATTAATGTATAATATATTATAAAATGTTTTTTGTAATTTTAAAAATTTATGTAATTTTATAATGTTTTTTATTGTATATATATATATATATTTATAATTATAATTATAATATATATATTATATATTTATTATATATGATATATAAATATTATAATGTATATATATTATGTATATATATATATTTTTATATATTAATATTATATATTATAATATATTATATATATTTATATAATATTATATATATTATATATATTATATTATTTAATATTATTTTAATATTATTTATAATATTTATTTTATTTAAAATTCTGTATTTTATTTCTATTCATTTATATCTGTTTCATATATACTATTAATTTTCTTATATTTATATTTTTTAAATTTTTTGCTATATCTATATTATATATATAATATATATATATATATATATTATATTTTAAAATATAATTTTATATTATATATATATTTATATTATAATTATTATATATAAAATTTATATCTTATATATATAATTCTAATATCTTTTAAAACCCTTTTATTATATTTTATAAAATTAATTTTAAAAAAAAGAAAAAAACTAGATAAAAAATCAATTTAATCCAAAAAAAAAAAAATTCTATTAAAATTTTTTCATTTATAAAACTAAATTAATTCTTATTTTATCTTATTATCAATTAATTACCAAATATATTAAATATAATAAATTATTTATAAAATAATATTTTTATTTTAAATTTATTAAATATTAATTTATTAAAATAAATATATTTAAATTTTTATTCAGGGACAGAGATAAATGGACCAAACGGGGTGGGTTTTTTAAAAAGAAAAAAATCTAAAAACATTTAATTTTCCATTTTCTCACAAGGATTGGGGGTATTCCGGGGGTTAAATTTCCCTGTTATTATCCTATAATTGTTTGGTTTTTGTTTTGTTTTTTTTGTTTTTTGTTGTGTTGTTTTTTTAAAAGGGGAAAAAAATTTTTTTTGGAAAATTATTAATATTTAACACTTTTTTCTCATTTTTCCAAATCATTTATGGTTTGGTTTTCCGAGGAGAAAAAATTTGGGGTTTCAACAGGCCGGGTTTATTGTTTAGAATGAGATTTAAAACCCTA
>NW_023639386.1:7500-10000 GCF_015228065.2 Penaeus monodon | reverse complement strand
CACAGAAAGCAAACCGCCCCAAAAATTGTAACTTTTCAAGTATCATGAAATCTATAACTAAGTAAACTTTTCTTCACATTGCAGTTCTTTTTGGGAAAAAGACGATAATTAGATTGATCTGATTAAAAGAAGAGATTTTTGTCCATGCTATTTTTAACGTTATTTGATGACTAAATTGCTCACAGTATTCACGGATTTATTTTCTCTATGACATGACATCGTGTCAGTCTGGCGTTAATGAAATACACAGTTAGGAATTTATAAAAACAGCTTTTCTATGTTATAGTCAATACTTCTCAGATCGTAATGCGTGGGAACATTGCACCTACTCATTGCGTTCAGAAACTCCACACAACAGTGGTGACTTAAATCTTGTCATTGCGAGTAAAAAGGGCCATGATTCCAATTTCCTTGAAAAACAGAATTCAGTGTAAGTGTAAACAAAAATAAAGAAACCCAGAAAAAAAAGTTATAATATACTAGTCCTTTGTGTAGAATAAGTTACCTGTAGGACTGAGACTGAGACTGAGAGTTAGTGCCATTTTTGCAGGCATTGCAAAATTTAGTCATAGATTGAGAAGACCGGCGTCATCTGCTAATCTTTTGAGGTCAAAGCATAAAAATGTTAATTAAAACAACACTTGAAATCAGGTCAAGCACAAAGAAAACGTTTAAGGGGACGACCCCAATGATTTCGCGAAAAAGGTGCGAATCGGTGGCCCTCGTGAGAGGTCATTTCAGGTCCCCAATTAAATGTTTAAGAAACAACTCATCTTTCATGATTTGCAAATCTGCAAATTTTGAAGTATATATTCTGTCAGTAACTGTCGGTGAAAATAATGTACTTCTCATTTAGCAACTCGTTAAAGTGCATTTAAAGAGTGAGAGAGAGAGAGAGAGAATTACGAAAAGAGAGGTCATAGTCATGGCATCTGAAGCAATACAGGATGTTTTCATGTCCTTTCCTTAGTTGATATATATATACATACATATATATATATACTATATATATATAATATATATATATATATATATAATATATTTTATATAGAATATATATATATATATATGTAGTATTATATATATTATATATATATATTATATATATTATAAATATTGTGTGTGTGTGTGTGTGTGTGGGTGTGTGTGGTGTGTGTGTGTGTGTGTGTGTGGGGTGGGGTGTGGGGTGTGTTTTGTGTGTGTGTGTGTGAGTGTGTGTGTGTGTGTGTGTGCGTGTGTGGGGTGTGTGTATATATATATATATATATATAATATTAGATATATAAATATTATCATTCAAAATATATATATATATATATATATATATATATATATTATATATAAATATATATATATATATATATATATGCATATATATATACATATACAAACCCACACACACACACAACACACACCCCACACACCACACACACAAAACACACAACACACACCACACACACACACACATATATATATATATATATATATTATATTATTTTAAATATATAATATATATATATATATAATATTATATATATATATATATATGCATATATATATACATATACAAAACACACACACCCCACACACACACACACAACACATATAATATATATAATATATTATATATATATATATATATATATAAATAATATATATATATATATTAAAATGATAAGCAAGTCGGGATAATTATGATGCATCATTAATAATCTTTTGTCGCCATGTAGGGGACGTGAGCGCGTGACCTGTCATGACCTCTTGTTTGGCCCAACTAATTCACACCTTGTCGCGAACTTGTTGCGCAGTCATGCATACTGGTCAATGTGAGTGGAGATTAAAGGCAGGTTTTTTTTATATCTAATCTGAATAGATTTGTATCAGACTACATACAGTTAAAACATCTGAGGATTTTATCAAATTAAATCGCATAAGCAGAGAAATTTAAGACTTCCCTGCAATTAGTCACAGCCAAACCCTTTTATTGCAATGTTTACCCCATGCAATAATTCCACAAGTGACAGACCCACACGGAGATGAAAGGACGAAAAGTGGCGGGGGGGGGGCGGAGGCGACAGGCCGCCAAAGGGCGGGTGCGGCGAGCATGAAGGCGATCAGCTGAGCCTTAAGGCGTAGTCATGACCCGGTCATTCTTCGCGACTGGGGGCCGTGATTTATGACCCGGAACCAATTTCTTTCAGTCGAGAGATTTGACAGTATCCCATTAAATGGCTACTTTCGCTTTAAAATTGTTCAACTGAGCGGGGGAAATTTTCAACGAAGCAGTCGCCAGACGAAATAAGATAAATTATTATGTAAGAAGTAACAGAAATGTGCTTTCAAGATGAGATAAAAAATAGGTATCTTAAATATAATTATATGAAAGGGAAATAATTAAAGTGTATATAAGATATAATAGAAATCTGTATTTTATGGAATAGAGGGTATATGTATTTAAGATATAATGGGAATAAAAATTGATTATATATCATACAATTAT
>NW_023639386.1:0-2500 GCF_015228065.2 Penaeus monodon | reverse complement strand
TACTAGTGGAGGGCCCAGCCAGTAATAATGTAAAATCAGCGACCTTTATAGATGTGTATATATATTTTTGTGTATTAATGCATGGGGGTATGTGCATATATATATATATATTATTATATATAAATATATATATATTGATATATATATAATATATATAATATATATATATATATATATATAATATTATATATATACATATAATAATATATATATATAAAATAATAATATGTATATATATATAATTATAGTATATATATATATAATAATTTACAAATAATATTAAAATAGATATACTACATACCCAAAGTATGTATATGTACACACACACCATATATAAATGTGTGTGGGATACACACACACACACACACACAGATAAAATATATATATATAAAATATATATATATTATATATATATATATATATATATATATATATATTTTTAAAAGATATAATAATATATATATAATAATATCTGTGTGGTTTTTGTGTGTGTGTATCCACACACACATTTTATATGGGTGTGTGTACATATACATACGTAGGAAAGTAGTATATCTATATATGTAATATTTTGTATATATGTATAATATATATATTATATATATATATATAAGATATATTTAAAATATATATATTATATATATATATATATAATATATTATATGCACATACACATGCATATATACACATATATATATAATAATATATATATATATAATAATATATAATATATATATATATATATATACCATATACAAATACTTACATACAAGTATACAGAGCGCGTCTGCGTATGTATTTCTAGTCTTAGTTAATAATAACTTAAATATTTGACATTGTTTCTTTCTGCAACTAAGGATTCTAAATACAACTTTCGGAATGTTTCACTTTATTGCAATCTGTACAGTGGGAGAGAAGGCGATGTATTGAATAAAAAGGGACTGATTACTCCTTGTGGAGTACCTAGTTAAAACTCTTGGTATTGCTATATCCCCCCTTAAACAGAACATGAGTCTTTTCCTCAGGTATCCCTTATACACCTAAAAAGTTTTCCCTTTAATGCAAAGTCAATGATTTGGGTCCGAGATAATCTCTTTTTAGCAATGTCAATGCACTTTCAGATCAATAATGCCACAATACTGGTGGGGGAGAGACGAGTACAGAGCTCCATGAGGCAATGTGTTCCTTTTTTGGGTGGGAACCCAGACTAGCCAAAAGCTTGTCTTGTAGCCAGAGTTTTAGACTGAAAGGAAAGTGCGTTCAAATACCTTGCAAAAGCAGGAGGTGAGGGAGACAGGTGGGAAATTTCAGTGCCAGTTTTGGGAATTGGTATTATTGTGCTACAGGTCCAGGCTTGTGGCACATATCCAGGTGGAAGCACAGATTATATAGCTCGAGGAGGGAATTGCCAGGTACATCCAGGAGTGTGTGGACTGCATAAATAATTCATCATCACCAGGAGCTGGTTGCCTTACCCCTGGCAAGCTCGTTTTGCAGTTCGTTGTTGCTTATGATCACGTCATATCATCAGTCTCCAGCAATGCAGCGCTGAGATGGAGTGTGCTGATGAGTTTTTTGAGTGGAGAGCATCTTATATGTTTGGTGGGAAAGGGTTACTGGCTTGTGGGCTATGCTGACCATCATTGATGAGATCTTGCGCATATTGAGCAGAGATATAGTGGTGAATATTTGGGGCTTTTTACTACTACCAATGGATGCACATGGTGCCCAAAACTAGTCTGAGGTTAATGCCTATCTGCAAGTTTCTACCATGAATCTAGTTGGACAGAATGTTTTAGAGCAACCAGGGCATCTCTTAATAACTGGTAATGGTAAAGATGCTCAGGGTTTTTTGTTCTGAAAGGCAAGGCCATCCTGTACTGCCTTTCTTTTGCCCACGTTATCCAATGTCCAGGTGGGGGTTTGCAGAGGCAGAAATGTGCGCTCTGCTGATGTATTGGTGTATAAGGCATGTGTAGCATTTACAATAGAGGAATATAATTTTTCAGGGCACTGAAAGTCAAATGTAGAAGATTAGTTATATATGAAAAATAGTAGGGTGATATTTTGGGGGGGACTGCAAAATGGGTAGGGATATGCAATGGGGGTAGTAAGATAGTAGACAAAGATAACAAGGTGGTTGGAAAAGAGTGCGGAACCGTTTAACACCTGACTTGAGATGCTAAAAATCCTGATGTAAGAATAGGGTCCAGAGTACTACCTCAACATGTGTGGCACCCGCAGTGTCCAGTGAGTCAGCTGATTTTAGCTGAATGTATTTGGAGTGTTCCCTTGTATTAATAGTACCAAACAAGGTCTCCTAGAGCAGGTGCCCGGGATTGAAAACACATGTAACATGCAACAGATAATAGGGATAGTAGTAGACTCCGAGTGCAGCATACTGTTTCAAACTTATGTGGCACGTCTACAGTATTCAAGAAGCGAAGGGTTTAGTTCTAGGAGTTTTGGAGAAAACGTGGATGAAGTTGAACATATTAAG
>NW_023639385.1:0-12181 GCF_015228065.2 Penaeus monodon | reverse complement strand
ATATATATTATTAATATATATAAATATATATAGTTAATAATAAATGATAATTTAATATATAATATAAGTAATAATAATAATAATATAATAAATATAATAATAATAAAATACAAATTCTCTTTATTTCACTTTTATCATATTATTGTATGATAATAAATTAGGAATTATTATCATAATTACCCTAATAATTGCCAGAATCATCAAATGAATGGAAAAAACTCATTTTGGAGATATCTCTCAAAATGCTATATTTCCTAAATTTTGCTTTTTCGACTTTTATGATTTTTTCTTTTACCTTTTTTAGTAATTGACATATTCCTGTATAATTCCAGTATTATCAGATTATGAATATTATCGTCATTTCAGTCTATCTCATTATCATCATTATCATCTCATTATCATCATTTTCAATTTTCATTTATTTTCATTTACTTATTATTATAGACCAATTATTGCTTATTATATATTATTATCATCTTACTAATAACAATACAATAATAATAGTATAAATATACTCATAATAACGTTTTTATAATCATATTGAATTATATCATATTTAATTAATATCGTTATTACTGTAATTATTAATTATAATGCATTTTTTAAATTATACTACCATTAAAAATAATAAATAAAATAATAATATAATAACATATAATAATATATAACATTCGTTATTATAATTATACTTATTATTATTAATTATTTTATTACAGTTATATATATGTTTTTGGAATAATTATACAATAATACAGTAAAATAAATAATAATAATAAATAATAATCAATAATGAATAATAATAAATAATAATAATAATAATATTAATAATATATAATATTATATATATAATGTATATAAATAATATATAATGGAATAAATAATAATTATAAGTAATAATAATAATCAAATGTTATCCAAATCTATTTATATCTACTTTTATATCATATTATATATTAATAAAATATAATAATTATATCATATATTAACCTAATAATCAGATAATAATCATAAAATAAGAAAAACGTCATTTTGGATATCTCAAAGTATAATTTCGTAGATTTTGCCCTTTTTCGACTTTTGGGATTTTTTTGTAATTCTTTTTATTATTATATATACCCAAATTGCCGATTATCAAATTATGAAATATCTCATTTTATGTTACTCTCAATACTATATTTCATCTAATTATCCATTTTTCATTTTGCATTTTTGCAATTATTATCTCATTTTCATAATGATCAATTATTATTGATTTTGCAGTTTAATATATTTTTACATTATACTAATAACATCATCAATAATAATAGTAATAACAATGATATAACAATAATAACGTTTTTATATCATAATTTATATCAATTAAATTTTAATTAATATCGTTATTACTGTTTATTAACTGTCTAATGATTATTTTTACAATTATACTACAGTAAAGAATAATAATGATAATAATAACAATATGATATTATATTAACAATATTATAACAATTCCGTATTCTTATAATTATACTTATTCTTATTATTATTGTTATTATTACAGTTATAATATATTTTTTGGCCTAATACTAATATTAAAGTAATAATAATAATAATGAATAATTATCAATAATAATAAGTAAGTAATAATATTAATAATATTAATTCTAATAATAATAATAATAATAATAATAATTAAATAATTCATAATAATGATAATATGATATATGATAGTATGATCATAATCATGATAATCAGTAATAATATTAATAATCATCAAAGTGTTATCCAAATTCTCTTATTCTCACTTTTATCATCATTATTGTCATGATTAATGAATTCAGGTATTATTAATCATTATTACCCTAATAATTGCCAGAATCATCAATGAATGGAAAAAACGTCATTTTGGAGTCTACTCTTCAAAAGGCTTATATTTCGCTAGATTTTGCCGCTTTGTTTTCGCTTTTGGATTTTTTTCTTTTACCTTTTTTTATTATATATGGACAACATTCCCTGTTATTATCATCATATTATCATGATTATCATATTATTTCTCGTATCATCACATCCCATTATCATCATTATCATCATTATCATCATCATTAGCTCAGTATTGCAAATATTATCTCATTATTGCAATTAATTATCATTAGTATTGCAATTATGCGTTATAAAGATTATGTTTACATCTATCCTAATACACTACAATAATACTAGTAAAATACAATGATCATAACAATACTCGTTTTTATTAATCATAATTTTATATCCTTATTTTACAATTAATATCGTTATTACTGGATATATTACTGTTATAAATGATTACTTTTATCATTATACTACCAGTAAAAAAAGATAATAAGATAATATAAACATAATGATATATTAAAAATATTAAACAATTCGTATTATTATAATTAGACTTATTATTCATTATATTTGTTATTATTACAGTATAATATATTTTTTGTGCATAATCCTAATGATTCAGTAATAATAATAATAATAATAATAATAATATGACATATAAGTTAATAATAATCTAATAATAATAATACAATAATAATATTATTATTATTATAATGATATTAATGATAATAATGATAATGATGATCATAAATAATGATAATAATTGATATAGTAATAATATTAATAATCATCAAATGTTATCCAAATCTCTTTATTCTCAACTTTTTTCTCAGTAAGGGTCATGATTAATAGAATTCAGGTAATTATTATCATTATTACCCTATATAATTGCCAGAATCATCAAATGAATGGAACAAACGTCTGTATATATATGTCATACTCTCAAAAGGCTATATTTCTGCTAATTTTGCCGCGTTTTCACTTTTGGATTTTTTTTCTTTTACCATTTGTTTAAATTCATATCGGGACACATTCCTGTTATTATCATACATTATTATCATGATTATCACATTATTATCGTTATCATCATCATTATCATCATTATCATCATTATCTATCAGCATTATCATCATTATTGGCAATTATTATCATCATTAGTGCAATAATTAATCATATTATTGCAATTATCGCAGTTATAATATATATTTTTACATCTATAACTGATAACAACTACAATAATAATATAATACAATGATGAATAACAATAATAACGTTTTTATAATCATAATTTATATCATTATTTTAATTACTATCGTTTTATTACTGTAATTATTACTGTTATAAATGATTATTTTACAATTATACTACCAGTAAAAAAGAATAATAAATGATATAATAAACAATAATGATATTATTAACAATATTCTAACAATTCGTCATATTATAATTATAGTTATTATATTAATTATTGTATTATCAGTCTATAATCATAATTTCTTTTGGCATAATACAATTAATTAAAGTGTAATAATAATAATAATAAAATTAATATAATCAATAAATAATAAGAATAACAATAATAAAATAATAATAATAATAATAATAATAATAATTATAATATAATAATGATAAAATTATAATATGAAATAATGAGTAATAAGAATGATAATAGTAATAATATTACATAATCATCAAATTGGTATCACCCATTCTCTTTATTCTCACTCTTAATCATCATATATTGTGCATGATTAATGAATTCATCATGTAATTATTATCATTATGTACCCGAATAATTGCCGAAATCATCAAATTGAATGGAAAAAACGTCATTTTGGAGTCTACTCTCAAAGGCTATATTTCGCTAGATTTTGCCGCTTTTTTCGAACTTTTGGGATTTTTTTTGTCTTTTACCTTTTTTATTATATATGGACACATTCCTGTTTATATATCACATTATTATCATGATTATCCTCATTATTATACGTTATCTCATCATTATCATCATTATCAGCATTATCATCATCATTATCATCATTCTTGCAATTATTATCATCATTATTGCAATAATTTATCATTATTATTCCAATTATTCAGTTATAATATATATTTTTACATCTATACTAATAACAACTCCAATAATAAGAGTAATAACAATATAATAACAATATAGTTTTTATAATCATATTTATATCATTATTTTAATTATATCGTTATTACTGTACATTAATTACTGTTATAATGATTATTTTTTACAAATTTACTACAGTAAAAAGAATTAATAATGAAATAATAACATATGATATTATTACAATATTATAACAATTCGTATTATTATAATTTACTTATTATTATTATTATTTGTTATTATTACATTATAAATAGATTTTTTGGCATAACTACTACATATTACAGTCATAATATAATAAGTACATAAAATAATAATAATAATAATAATACTAATAATTAATAATAATAATAATATCATAATAATAAATTATAATAATAAATAATGTAATAATGATAATAATGATAATAATTTGATAATAATAATGATATAGTAATAATATTAATAATCATCAAATGTTTATCCAAATTCTCTGTATTCTCACTTTTATCATACGATTGTCATGATTAATAGAATTCAGTTAATTATTATCCATTATTACCGCTAATAATTGCCACAGAATTCCGCAACATGAATGGAAAAAACTTCATTTTGGAGTCTACTCTCAAAAGGCTATAATTTCGCTAGATTTTGTGCCAGCTTTTCGACTTTTGGTATTTTTTTTCTTTTACCTTTTTTTTTATTATATATGGACACAATTCCTGTTATTATCATCATTATTATCAATGATTATCATCATTATTATCGTTTATCATCATCATTTCATCATTACTCTTATCATACATCATTATTCATCATTATTGCAATTATTATCATCATTATTGCAATAATTATCATTATTATTTGCCATTATTTGCAGTTATAATAATATATTTTTACATCTATACTATATAACAACTACAATAATGGATTATAGTAATAGACAATGATAATAACAATATAACGTTTTTTATAATCATAATTTATATCAATTATTTTAATAATATCGTTATTACTGTAATTATTACTGTTATAATGATTATTTTTTACAATTATACTACCAGTAAAAAGAATATCATGATATAATAACAATAATGATATTATTAACATAATTATACCAATTCCGATTATTATAATTATACTTATTATTATTATTAGTTGTTATTATTACAGTTATAATATAATTTTTTGCAATAATATACTAATAATTAAAGTAATAATAGAATAATAATAATAATAATAATAATAATACATAATAATATAATAATAACTAATAATAATAATATAATTATAATAATAATATTAATAATACTATACTAAAGAATAATACTGCATAATAATCATGATAATAGTAATAATAATAATAATCATCAATTTATCCAAATTCTCTTTATTCTCACTTTTATCATCATTATTGGTCATGATTAATAGAATTCAAGGTAATTATTATCATTATTCCCTAATATTGGCAAAGTCATCAAATGAAGGAAAAAACGTCATTTTGGAGTCTACTCTCAAAGGCTATAATTGTGCTATATTTTGCCGGGCTTTTTTCGACTTTTGGGATTTTTTTTTCTTTTACCTTTTTTTTATTATATATGGACACAATTCCTGTTATTATCCATCAGTTTATCATGATTATCATCATTATTATCGTTATCATCATCATTATCATCATTATCATCATTATCCATCATCATTATCATCATTATTGCATTAATTAATCATGCATTATTGCAAGATTATCATTATTATTGCAATTATTTGCAGTTATAATATAATATTCTTTAATCTAATACTAATTAACAACTACATAAATCATAGTAATCAACATGATAATAACATAATCACGTTTTTTTTATAATCATAATTTATATCATTATTTTTAAATTAATATCGTTACTACTGTCATTATTACTGTTATAATGATTATTTTTACAATTATAGTACCAGTAAAAAGAAATAATAATGATAATAATAACAATAATGATATTATTAACAAATTATAACAATTCGATATTATTCTAATTAGAACTTATTATTATTATTATTGTTATTATTACAGTATAATATATTTTTGGCATACTACTACATAATTAAAGTAATAATATAATAATAGATGAATAATAATAATATAATAATATAATAATAATAATAATAATAATAATACTATATAATATACTATTATAATCATAATAATGATACTAATGATAATATGATGATAATGATAATAATAATGATAATATTAATAATATTAATAATCATCAAATGTTATCCATATTCTCTTTATTCTCATTTTTATCATCATTATTGTCATGATTAATAAAATTTCCCAGAAATTATTATCATTATTACCTAATATTTGCCAGAATCACAAATGAATGGATAAAATCTTTCATTTTTTTATCTGCAACAATCCTGTATTTCGCTATTTTGCCGCTTTCGACTTTTGATGTTTTCTCATTTATCTTTTTTTATTATCATCATATGACACAATTCCATGTTATTATCATCATTATTATATGATTATCAATTATTATCGTTATATCTATTATCATTCATTATCATCATTATATACAATACATATCATTGAATAATTATAATAATTATTGCAATTTTCTTTATTATTACATTATTTAATAATTCGTTTATTAGTAATTATATTATTATATGATTATTTTTACAATTATATTATTAATATATAATAATAAATATAATAATAATAATATATAATAATAATAATAATAATATCAAAATTTATCAATTCTTAATTAATTTTATCATATTATTATAATAATAATATAATTAATATAATATAACACTAATAAATAAATGCAAATATAATAATGAATAATATATAATAAAGCATAATTTCCAATTCTATTTTTGCCTTTTATCATCATTTTTCTATTTAAATTCAGTAATTATTACATATTTACCTAATTTCCATAATCATAATGACATGATAATCGTCATTTAGTTACTCTCAAAGGCTTATTTCCAATCTTTCCTTATTTCGACTTTATTATTATTTTGCAATTTATCTTTATTTTCAATTATTGGCAGAAATTCTGTTTTTACATCTTATTATATATTATAATCATTAATATCGTTATCATCATATATCATATATTTATCTATCATATTATATCATTATTTTATTAATTATTATTACTAATTATTACTGTTATATGATTATTTTACATTATACTCCCAATAAAAAAATAATAATAATAATAACAATAATATTATTAACAATATATAACATTTATATTATAATTATACTTATTAATATTATTATGTTATTATTACGTTATATAAATATTTTTTGGAAATATATAATTAAAGTAATATAATATATAATATAAAATAAAATATAATTCTAAATAATAATAATTAAATAATCAATAAATATTTTATTATTATATATTTTATAATATAATATAATAATGATAATTAATGATAATAATAATCTATATAATTAAAAAATAAAAATAATATTAATAATCATCAAATGTTATCCAAAATACTTTATTATCACTTTATCATCATTATTGTCATGATTAATAGAATTAGGTAATTATTATCATTATTACCCTAATAATTGCAGAATCATCAAATGAATTGAAAACCTCATTTTGGTATATCTCAAAAGCTTTTATTTTCCATTTTCCCTTTTGATTTTTGGGTTTTTTTTTTTTTTTTTTTTTTTTTTAATTTTTTTTTTTTTTTAAAAATTTTTTTTTTTAAATTTTTTTTTAAAATTTTTTTTTAAAAACAAAAAAAAAAAATTAATAAAAAAAAAAAAATTTTTTAAAAAAATTTTTTTTTAATTTTTTTTTTTAAATTAGTTTTTAAGGTTTTTTTAAAAATTTTTTTTAAAAAAAAATTTTTTTTAAAAATAAAAATAAAAATTTAAAATAAAATAATAAAAATAATAATAATAATAAAATAATTAAAATTATAATAATTAAATAATAATAGTAATAATGATAATATGATAAAAATGAAATAATAATGATAATAGTAAAAATATTAATAATCTCAAATGTTATCCACATTCTCTTTATTCTCACTTTTATCATCATTATTGTCATGATTAATGAATTCAGGAAATTATTATCATTATTACCCTAATAATTGCCAGAATCTCAAATGAAGGGAAAAAACGTCATTTTGGAGTCTACTCTCAAAAGGCTATATTTCGCTAGATTTTTGCCGCTTTTTCGACTTTTGGGATTTTTTTTTTCCTTTTAAAACCTTTTTTATTTATATATGGACAAAATTCCTGTTATTATCATCATTATTATCATGATTATCATCATTATTATCGTTATCATCATCATTATCATCATTATCATCTTTAAATCATCATCATTATCATCATTATTGCAATTATTTATCATCATTATTGCAATAATTATCATTATTATTGCAATTATTGCATTTTATAATATATATTTTTAATCTATACTATACAACTACAATAATAATTTATAACAATGATAATAACAATATAACGTTTTTATAATCATAATTTATATCATTATTTTAATTATATCTCGTTATTACTGTAATTTTTAACTTTATAATGTTATTTTTTACAATTATACATACCAGTAAAGAATATATGATAATAATAATAATGATATTATTAACAATATTAATACAATTCGTATTATTATAATTATACTTATTATTATTATTATTGTTATTATTACATATTAATAATTTTTCAATAATTATAATTAAAGTAATATAATATATAATATAATAATAATAATATAATAATGTAATAATAATAATAATTATATAATAAATATTAATAATCATTCAAATGATTATCAAATCTTTTATTACTTTTATCATCTATTGTCATGATTATAAATTCGCTTTTTTATTCCCTATTATTGCGATAAATATTAAGAAAGTCATTTTGGTTCTACTCTAAAAGGATCTATTTTCGCTATTTTGGAGCTCTTTCATTTATTTTTTTTCTTTTCCTTTTTGTATTATTATTCATATTCCTGTTTTATCATCATTATTAATTCATGATTATCATCATTATTATCGTATATCTCATTATATCATTATCATCATATCATCATCATTATCATCATTATTCAATTTTATCATCATTATTATATCATTATTATAATTCATTATTGTAATTATTATATAATATTATTTTTAAATTTAAATACATACAAAATAATAGTAAATAACAATGATATAACAATAATAACGTTTTTATAATCATAATTTATATCATTATTTTTATTAATATCGTTATTACTGTAATTATTACTGGTTATGATGATTATTTTTTACAATTAATACTACCAGTAAAAAGAATATAATGGATAATCATACAATGATGATATTATTAACAATATTAATAACAATTCGTATTATTATAAATTATACTTATTATATTATTATTGTTATTATTATAGTGACAGTTATAAATATTTTTTTTTTGGCAATATACTAATACATTAAAGTAATAATAAATAATAATAATAATACTAATAATAATAATAATAATAATAATAATCATACTAATAATAATAATAATAATAATATAATTATAATATAATAATAATAAATGATAGATATGATAATAATATAATAATGATAATAATAATGAATGAATAGCTACTAATATTAATTAATCATCCAATGTTATCTAAATTATCTTTATTCTCACTTTTATCATCATTTTGTTCAATGATTAATATAATTCAGTAATTATTATCATTATTACCACTAATAATTGCCAGAATCATCAATGAATGGAAAAAAACGTCATTTTGGAGTCTACTCTCAAAGGCTATATTCGCTAGATTTTGCCGCTTTTTCGACTTTTGAGGATTTTTTTTTCTTTTAAATACCCTTTTTTTTGTATTAATATGGACACAATTCCTGTTATTATCATCATTATTATCATGATTATCTCATTACTATCGTTAGTCATCATCATATCATCATTAATCATCATTATCATCATTATCATCATCATTAGCATCATTATTGCAATTATTATCATCATTATTGCAATATTATCATCGTATTGCAATTATTGGCAGTTCTAATATCTCTTTTTACATCTATACTAATAACAACTACAATTCATAAATAGTATAACATGCTAATAACAATAATAACGTTTTTTATAATCATAATTTAAATATCATTATTTTCATTAATATCGTGTTTGACTGTAATTATTCTGTTTATGATAATGATTATTTTTAAATTATCAACCAGTAAAAAGATAATAATTTAAAATAAGAATAATGATATTATTAAACATATTATAAACATTCGTATTATTATAATTATACTTATTAATTTATTGATTAATTGTTATTATTACAGTTATAAATCTACTTTTTTTTTGGGCCAATAATACTAAGAATTTAGTAATAATTACTAATAATAATAATAATAATAATTAATATAATAATAATAATAAATAATAATATAATCATAAATAATCATATAATTATAATATAAAATGGAATACTGATAATAAGTCAAAATGATAATAATAATGATAATCGTAATAATTATTATAATCATTCAAATGTTGACCCCATTCTCTTATTTCTCATTTTTATCAATCATTATTGTCATGATTATAGAATTCCAGGTAAGTCTGTAACATTTAACGGCTAACATTTGCCAGAATCATCAATGAATGGAAAAAACGTCATTTTGGGTCTACTCTCCAACAGGCTATATTTCGGCTAGATTTGCCGCTTTTTTTTTTTTCGACTTTTGGGATTTTTTTTTTTCTTTTAAAAAACCTTTTTTTATTATATATGGACAACACAAATTCCCTGTTATTATCTCATTATTAGTCATTATTATCAGCATTAATTATCGTTTATCATCATACATTATCATCATTTAGCATCATTATCATCATCAGTTAATCATCATTATTGCAATTATTATCATCATTATTGCAATTTTATCATATTATTGCAATTATTGCAGTTATAATATATATTAATTTTACTTAATAACTTACAAAAATAATAGTAATAACAATGAAAATAACAATATAACGTTTTATAATATAATTTTATACCATTTTTTTAAAATTAATATCGTTATTACTGTAATTTTACTTTTATAATGTTTATTTTTACAATTATACTCCCAAATAAAAAGAATAAAATTTATAATAATAAAACATAATGATATTTAACAATATTTTTAACAATTCGTTTTATATAATATACTTATATTATTATTTTTGTTATTATAAATTATAATTATATTTTTGGCAATAATACTAAAAATTAAAGAAATTAATAATAATAAATAATATAATAATATTTTTAATAATAAATAATAAAATAATAATAATAAATAAATAATAATAATAATTTAAATAAAATAAAAATAATTATAATAATAATAATGATAATAATGATAATAATGAATAATGATAATAATAATGATAATAGTAAATATTAATAATCATCAAAAATGTTATCCAAAACCCTTATTCTCACTTTTATCAATTTTTCATGTTTAAATTTAGAATTCAGGTAATTATATCATTATTACCCTAATAATTGCCAGAATCATCAAATGAATGGAAAAAACGTCATTTGGAGTCTCTCTCAAAAGGCTATATTTCGCTAGATTTTGCCGCTTTTCGACTTTGGGTTTTTTTTCTTTTACCTTTTTTTTATTATATATGGACACAATTCCTGTTATTTTCATCATTATTATCATGATTATCATCATTATTATCGTTATCATCATCATTATCATCATTATCATCATTATCATCATCATTATCATCATTATTGCAATTATTATCATCATTATTGCAATAATTATCATTATTATTGAAATTATTGATTTTATAATATAATTTTTACATCATACTAATAACAACTACAATAATAAAGTAATAACAATGATAAAAACAATAATAACGTTTTTATAATCTTTAATTTATTATCTTTTTTTTTTAAATTAATATCTTTAATTGACTGAAATTTATTACTGTTATAATGATTATTTTACAAATTTACACCATAAAAAATAATAATGATAATATAAATAATGATATTATTAACAATATTATAACATCGTTTATTAAAATTTTAATATTATTTTTATTATTATGTTTTTATTACAGTTATAATATTTTTGGAATAAATTAATAAAAAAAAATTAAAAAAAAAAAATTTAAAATAA
>NW_023639384.1:5000-12182 GCF_015228065.2 Penaeus monodon | reverse complement strand
GATAGAAGATAGTAGATAAGAAGAGAAGAAAGAGGAGGAGGAGAGAGAAAGAGAGAGGGAGAGAGAGAGAGAGAGATGAGTGAGAGGAGAGAGGAGAGAGAGAGAGAGAGAGAGAGAGAGAGAGAGAGACAGACAGACAGACAGACAGACAGACAGATAGATAGACAGACAGACAAACAGGAGACAAAACAGACAGACAAATAGATAGATAGATAGAGAGATAGATAGAGAGATAGATAGATAGATAGATAGATAGATAGATAGAGAGATAGACAGATAGATAGATAGATAGATAGATAGATAGATAGATAGATAGAGAGAGAGAGAGAGAGAGAGAGAGAGAGAGAGGGAGAGAGAGAGAGAGAGAGATAGTAGTAGATTGGTAAAATTCAGTATATAAAAACAGATAGACAAATATATGTATTCCTTTTTTTTCTTCCTACTTCATCACTTTCTTGCTTTTCTATGTTCCCTTCTTTTCGTCCTGTTTTGTTTTATTCTTTTTGTGCTTTCACTACGCTTCCAGGCTGAAAATCTGTCAGCCATATCTAGCATTTACCTTTCTCTTTATTCATCCGTCACAACACAACAAAGCCACCATGAAAATTTAAAAATCAGCGGGAGAGAGCTTCGGAGAGCTTAAAGCTTTGCAAGTGAAGCTGCAACATTTAGATCTAAAGCTTCTGTCTCACTATTGCACCGACACAATAATTCCCTTCGTTTTGCGCTCATGATGTTTAGCTTAAAGACTGAATTCAATGGCAGATTTGAGTGGCTGAAGCTGAATTAGAAAAAATAGAAAAAAACTTAGAAGTCTCTTTATATATATATATATATATATATATATATATATATATATATATATATATATATATATATATATATAAAACACAACACACACACACCACACCACACACACACACACACACACACACCACACACACACAAATATATATATATATACATAAATATATATATATATATATATATATATATATATATATATGTATTATATATATATACATATATATATATATACATATATACATACATACATACATATATATATATATATATATATATATATATATATATATATATATATATATATTTTTTTTTTTTTTTTTTTTTTTTTTTTTTTTTTCTTTCTTTCTTTTTTCTTTTTCTTTTTCTTTCTTCTTCTTCTTCTTCTTCTTCTTTTTCTTCTTCTTCTTCTTCTTCTTCTTCTTTCTTTTTTTCTTTCTTTCCATTTTTCTCTTTATCTGCTTGTCTATTTATCTGCCTATGACTATGCATTTATTCATGTAGCATTCTATCTGCTTGTTAAAATTTATTTATCGATCTATCCAGCTATCTACTTGTCTGTATTTCTGTCTCTATCCAACTAGCCAGCTCTATCTATCTATTTACATATATTTATCTATAAATGTGTATCAATCAATGTGCATCTGTGAGTAAATATAGTTATAGTACAGTACTTTACACAGAGAAATATTGAAATAGTGACATTTGTGATAAAATGACAGGTTCTTAGGATACTGCTTAATTTGCAAACCGACCAGGTTTTAACCTTGGCCTGCAGCATTTACAACAAACATCTCTCTTCTATCTACGCAGAATTTTGGCGAAAACTAGCGCGCGAATATACTTTGTGACATTCATGCCTGTAAGCAATCATGCGAATTGTCTGGATAAACATAACACATGTGAGCATATGTGTGAGGGTGGGGAAAAAAAAAAAAAAAAAAGAAAACAAAAAAAAAAAAAAAAAAAAAAAAAAAAAAAAAAAAAAAAAAAAAAAAAAAAAAAGGGGGAGAGGAGTTTAAAAAAAGGTGTAAAAAAAAAGGGGGAAGGGAAAAGAAAAAGGCAAAGGGGAAAAAAGAGAGGTATTTTGAATTAAATAAAAAAAGGTTATTCAATAATCATATTTTTAAAAACCCCCAAAACAAACCTAATTTTTTAATTTATAATAAAAAAAAAAACCAATAAAAATAAAAACAACAACAAAAAAAAAAAAAGGAAAACCCACACACACAACACAACACTTTAAACCCACAAAACACACACACACACACCCAAACACACACACGCACCACACACACACACCCCACACACACACCCCCAACACACACAACACCAAAAAAATAAAAAAAAAAAAATTTTAATAAATATAAAAATTTTAAAAAAAAAAAAAAAAAAAAAAATTTTTTTTTTTAAAAAAATTTATTTAGGGGTTTTTGGGTGTTTTTTGTGTTGTTTGTGTGTGTTTGGTGTATGGGGGGTTTTAATTCTTAAAATTTTTTTACTTTTTTTTTTTTTCAATTATCTTTTTTAAACAATTACTTCTTTTTTAAAAATTATGGGTTTTAAATTATTTTTTAAAAAAAAAGGGGGTGTTGGGGGGGTTTTGGGTTGGGGGGGGTTTTTGGGTTTTGTGTTTTTTTTTTGGGGGGGGGTTTTTTTTTTTGTTTTTTTTTTTTTTTTTTTTTTTTTTTTTTTGTTTTTTATATTAATAATAATAAAAAAAATAATAATAAAAAAAATAAAATTTTAATAGATAATAATATTTATTATATTAAAATATTATTTAACCAAATAGAAATAACAAAAAATAAAAAATTTTAAATTTTTAACCCTTAAAATTTAACCCGTTTTCCTTTAAAAAATGGAAATTTAAAACAAAAAAAATCGAAAACAAAAACATAAAAAGGTTTTTAATAAAAAAAAATTTTTCCAGTTTTTAACCAAGGGAAAAAATTAAAAAAAAAAAAAAAAAAAAAAAAAACCACAAAATACAAAACAAAAAAAAAAATTTATCTGCCATAAAAAAAAAAATTTTTAACGGGGCAAAAAATTTTTTAAACTTGTTTTTAAAACGCAGGGCCCCCTTTTAAAAATTTTGGTTTTTTTTTGGGGTTTTTTAGGGACCAGTGCCATATGGGGGTCTTTTTTTAAAGGTCAAAAGGTTGCCCCCGGGTTTTTTACAAGGGGAAATTGGGGTTTTTTTCTTTTTCCCAAAAAAAAACCCCCCAAAAAAACCAAAAAAAAAAACCACAAATTTAAAAATTTAAAATTATAAATAATTTTTTTCCAAAAAAAATTTTTTTAAAAATAAATTTTTTATTGCAAAACCCTTTCCCGGCGTAAAGGGAAAAAAAACCCCAATCAAAAAAAAATTTTAAAAAGGGGAAAAATTTAAAACCCACTGGTTAAAAATTTTTTTTTAAAATTTTTAAATTAAAAAAATTTTTTAAAAATTTTTAAATTTTTAAAATTTTATTTTTCAAAAATCTTTTTTGAGTTTTTTCCCCCCATTTTTTAGAAAGGTTTTTCTTTAAAAAGGAAAGGGGGAAAGGGAAAAGGGAAAAAAAGGAAAAAAAGAAAAAAAAAAAAAAAGGGGAGAAAAAGGAAAAAAAAAGGAAGAAAAAAATTTTAAAAAAAGGGGGAAAAAAAAAAACAAAAATTTTATTAAAAGTAATAAATTTATAAATTATAAAAAAAAAAAAATTTAGTTTTAATTAATATTTTAAAAAACCCCAAAAACCCCAAAAACAAACCCCCCAAAACCAAAAAAAAAAAAAACCCCCAAACACAACACAAACCAAACAACCAAAAAAAACCCCCCCCCACAAAAAAAACCAAAATCCTTTTAAACAACACCCAAAAAAAAAAACCCCCCACAAACCACCCAAAATCTTTTTTTCTTTAAAATTAATATTATAAAAAAAAAATAAAATATTTTTTTTTTTTTTTTTTTTTTTTTTTTTTTTTTTTTTTTTTTTTTTGGGCCCCCATGCAATCCCCAAATTTTTTTAAATTTTGTGCTCAAAAGGGGGAATTCCCCCCGGGGGGCCCATTATTTTTTGGGAATCCCTAAGAAGGGCATACAATCAAAAATTTTCCCAACGGGATCGAATCAACCCCAGCCTGGTTTATCCGTTTTAACCATTTGGCCCCAAAAAAATTTTTAAAAAAATAAATTTTAAAATAAAAAATTAAATAATATAAAAAAAAAAATTATAAATTTTTTTTTGGGGGGTTTTGTTTTTTTTTTTTTTTTTTTTGGGGGGTTTATTTCAACACAGTAATAAAAAGGGTGTTTTGGATTTCTTTTTAAAAATAAAAAAAAAAAAAATTTAAATTAATTTATTTTTAAAAAAAATATTTAAATATCTTAAAAAATTTAAAAAATAAAACTTATAAATTATAATAAAAACTAAACCAACCAACAATATTAAATTTTTTAATTAATTTTTTAAAAATTTTTAAATTTTATATATTATGTATTTAATTATTAAATATTAATATTTATTAATTTTTAATTAATTTTTTAATAATTTTAAATTTAAATTTAATTTAAAAATTATTGGGGTTGTTTTTTGGGGTGTTTTTGGGGGGGGGTTTTTTTTAATATATATATTAAAAATTAATTTTATTTTTTTTATTATTATATAATAATAAAAAAAAAAAAAAAAAATTTAATATAAAAATATAAATAATATCAATTACTAATCACATTTAAAAATTAAATTAATTTTTGATGTTTTAAATAAAAATTTTTTATAGATAAATTTTTTTCCCCCACCTTATATATAAAACTGGGGAACCCCGGGGGGTTTTTTTCTTGTCCCTTTACCCCTTCCGGGAATTTTTCCCCCCGCCCGGGTAAGATTGTTTCGCTTTCCCCCCTTTATTTTTTTCCGTTTTCGGGTGGGGTTTTTCCCTACTTTTTTTTAATTTGGGGGGAAAAATTTAAAAAAAATTGGGGGGAACCCAAAAAAAGTGGGAAAGGGGAGAATGGGGGGGGGAAAAAGGGGGGAAAAGGGGAGAGAAGAGGAAAAAAAAAAGAGAGAAAAAAGAGAGAGAGAAAAAAAGGGGAAAAAGAGAGGGGAAAAGAAGAGAGAGAGAGAAAGAGAGGAGAAGAGAGAGAGAGAGAAGAAAAAAGAGAAAGGGGAAAAGGAAAGAAAAGGAGAGAGGGGAAAAAGGAAAGGAAAAAGGAAGAAAAATGTTAGATATAAAAAAGTAGAAAGAAAGTAGAAACTCGTGAGAAAATAAGTACCGGGGAGAGGGAGCCGTAATAATTACAGCAGCAAAGCTTTTTTAAAAAGGGGTTTGAATAAAACAAAAGAAAACAAATGGACAAAAAAGGAAAAAACGTGTTTTCCCAAATTTCTATTTTAATCTCTCTCGTGGGAGTCACTAACCTCTACGAAAATATCCGCTGGGTTATTAGCACCATTTTAATAAATAAAAGGCATGGTGATGTCTCAAGGCCAAAAAAGATGAGGCTCTTCCTCACGCACGTCTTCGTCTTTTTTTTTTTGATGTCGGTGCATTACAAATTGAAACTGTAAGTACATTGTGTAATTTTAAAAAAAAAAAAAAATTTCCCCAACAAGAAACTCTTTTTTTTTTTAGAAACAAAATTTTTGTCTTGTCTACCAAAGTAAACACAAAGAAAAAAACGAGTTTCACAGAAACAAGAACACACCCTGGTATTTCATTTTGTGTTCACATATGTGGGGATGACGTTTGAATATGCATTATATGCGCAGAGCAAAACAAAAATTACATATACAAACTGAGCTGAGACAAAAAATATTTAAAAAGAGAGAGAAAAAGGAAGAAGGGGAGAGAAGAGAAAAGAGAGAGAGAGAGAGAGAGAGAGGGGAAATTTAGGGAGGGGAAAAAGAGAAGAAGAAAAGAATTTGAAATTTAAATGCGTCTGGTGTCCTGTCTGGTGTTTTTATTGTACTTTATTGATTGAACTCGCTTTTTTTTTTAGTAACACGGAAATTTTAAAACTGAATTATCATCAAAAGGGAAAGATTTTTCTGTGAAGATGATAATATGATGTCTAAAACAAAATTTAAGATTAAATATTAAAATAAAACGACAAAATTTTTAATTTTAAAAAAAAAGTAAAGAACAAATAAAAATAAATAATAATAATAAATAAAAATAATACGACGGAAACAAAACAAAAATAATACTCATAATAAAACAACACACAAATGCTCTCAAAAAACCCCATGAAAAAGGTATCCATACTTATAAAGTTATATGTCACTTATTTTCCATAAAAAAAAAACGACAACTATTTATAACACTGATATGTTTTTCTCTCGTGCCCTTTTATTTTAATTGGGGATTCATTATTTAATCAACAAGCAGATTGAGTTTTAAAGAATTTTTGTTGGAATATAAACTGGAGCCCACGGCAACAAAGCAATTTGAACAAGGATAAAGAAATTTCCTATTATATTTTTTTTTTTCTTATCTACAAGGGGAAATTTTTTTCATGGAAATTGATGTCGATGGAAGAAGGACAAGGAGATAAAAAAAAAAATATGGGGAGTTAGTATGAAAGACCCAAATATTTTATATTGTTCAAACACACCCACACACCTAACACACACACAAAACACCACACAAAAACACCCCACACACACACAACACACAAACACACACCACACACACACACCACACACCCCAACAACCAACAACCAAACCAAAACACGAACACACACACCCAAAACCACCACCAAACACACACCACACAACACACAACCACACACACACACACACCACAAAAATATTCAATTTTAAAATAAATTTAAAAATATTAGTAAGGAACATTTCATTGGGAAAATTAAAATTTTAATCTAAAATATATAATAATATTTTTCATATTATATTATATCTTAATAGTTTGGTGTGTGTTGGGTGTGTGTGTTTTTTTTTTTTTTTTTTTTTTTTTTTTTTTTTTTTTTTTTTTTTTTTTTTTTTTTTTTTTTTTTTTTTTTTTTTTTTTTTTTTTTTTTTTTTTTTTTTTTTTTTTTTTTTTTTTTTTTATTTTATTTTTTTTATATAATATATATATATATATATAACAAAAAAAAAAAAAGTTTTGGGGCATACACAAAACCGTAATAATTTTAAATATAAAAAAAAAAAAAAAACACCAAAAACCAAACACACAAAAAACATAAAGAACCCAACAACACCAAAAAAACCCACAAAAACCCCCCCCACCCCCCCCCCCCCCTTTTTATATATTTATATATATTAAAATATAATATATAATATATATATATATATATATAATATTTTTATATATATATATTATATATATATATATAATTTTTAATAAATTTTATATATGGGTTTTTAAGCAAAAAA
>NW_023639383.1:0-12185 GCF_015228065.2 Penaeus monodon | reverse complement strand
CCAAGACAAAAAAATGGGGAGGGGGGGAAGGAAAAAAGGGAGGGGAGGGGGAAGGCGAGAAAAATTTAAGAGAAAAAGAAAAAAGAGGGAGGAAGGAAAAAAAGAAAAGTTTTTGAGAAAAAAGCCCGGGGGAAAAAAAGACAAAAAAAATAATTTTAAGAACCAAGTAAAAAAAGAAAACGGAGGGAAAAGAGGGGGAAATTAGGGGCCCCAAAGGGGGGGGGGGGGGGGCCCCAAAGAAAAGGGGGTTTTGGGGGGGAAAAAAGGGAAAAAGGGCCCTCCCCGAACCGGAAAAGGGGGGGCCCCACCGGGCCAAAAAACCCCCTTTTGTTTTTTTCCCCCCCTTTTTCGTTTTTTTTTTCCCCCCCCCCCCTTCTTTTTTCCTCTTCTTACTACTTTTCCCCCTTAATCCTATCTTTTTTTCTTTTTTCCCTTTTTTTTTTTCCCCCTTTCCCCCTTTCATTTTTTCCGATTTTAAACCCCGTTAAACACCCCCTCTCCTTTCCCTCCTTCCCCTTTCCCCTTCCCCCCCTGGCCCCCTTTTTTGGGGGGACACAAAACGTTTTTTTGCCTTAAAATGGGAGTGAAAAAAAAAGAGAAGTTTTGTTTTTTGTGGTGGGGGTTTTTTTTGGGGGGGGGGGGTTGTCCCTTTTGGGGGTTGGGGTGGTTTTTTGCTGCAGGGGGGGGGGTTTATCCCTTTTCCCGACCACAACTTTTTCAAAAAAAAAAATTTTAAGATTTTTTCCGTTGGGCCAAAACCCCCTTGTGTTTTAATTCCCCCCCGAGATTATCCCCCCCCCTCGGTTTTTTTTTAAAAACCCTTAAAGGAGAGTTTTTTACAAAAAAAATTTTTCCCAAAGGGGAAAAGGTTTCCCAGTTTTTCCCCCTCGAAAACCCTTTTAATGCCCCCCCCTTTTTCCCCCCACCCTTGCTCCCCCTTCCTCTTTACCCCTTTTTTTTTTATCCCCCCTTTTCCCATTTCCCTTTCTTCCCCCTTTCTTCACCCCTTTTCCCCCTTTTCCCTTTTCCCCTTTTTCCTCCTTTCCTTCCCCTTCCCTTCCCCCCCCCTTTTTCCACTCTCTTCCATTTCCTTCCCCCCTTTTAATTCCAAAAATTCCCTTTCCCCAAGGACCCCCCCGCCCCAAAAATTTTTTTTAAAAAATGTTCCCCCCTTTCCTATTTTTCTCCCCCCCCCCCAAACATTTTTTTAATTTTAAATTTTGTCGGAAAAAAACCAAGGGAAAAAAAAAAAAAGGAACGTTCCAAAAAAAAAAAAAACCTTTACACCTTTCAAACGGAAATTTTTTCCCCCCCCTTTTTTCCCTTTTTTTTCCCCTTTAAAAAAGCCCCAACGTACGTGCAAAAAAAAGGAATTTTAGGTTTTTTTCCCCAATCCCAAACTGTTTTTCCCCCCCCGAGGCCTTTGTTTGGGCCCCAAAACAAAAACCTTCCCCCATTAAAACATCTCCCCGGTTTTTCCCCGTTCTTTTCGCCTGCCCCCCCCCTTTTTTTCTCCCCCCAATCCTTTTCTTCTAGGCAAGAAATTTGGGGAACAGTAAAACAAAAACCAAAACAAAAAGCAAAAACAAACAAAAAAAAAACCCGGGGGGGTTTTTTTTTTGGGGGGGTTTTTGTGTTTGTGGGGGTTTTTGGGGGGGGGTTTTTTTGGGGAAAAAAGGGGGTGATGGGAAAATGAGGGGGGAAGGGGGAGGAGGGGGGAAGGAGGAAGAGAATAAAGGGAAAAAGAAAGAAGAAGGGGAAGAAAAAAGAAAAAAGGGGGAAAAAAGAAGGAGGGGGGGGGGAGAGGGGAGGAGGAGGGAGGGGGGGGGGGGGGGGGGGGGGGGGGGGGGGGGGTTGGGGGGGGGGGCAAAAGGGGAGGGGGGGGGGGGGGGGGGGGGGGTTGGGGGGGGGGGGGGGGTGGGGGGTGGGGGGGGGGTGGGGGGGGTGGGGGGGGGGGTTGGTTTGGGTGGGTTTGGGGGTTTGGGGGGTGCCCCCCAAAAAGGAAGGGGAAAGGGAGAAAAAGGGGGAAGAGGAAAAGGGGAAGGGGGAAAGAGAGAGGGGGGGGAAAAAAGGAGGGAAAAAAGGGAAAAAAACCCGGGGGTTTTTTTTTTGTAAGATCATCATACTTTAAAAAAAAAAATTTTTTCCCCCCTTTGTAACCCGTTTTCCCTTCTCCAAAAACTCTTTTTAAATTTGGGCCCTTTTTTTCATTCCCTTCTTCTATAGATATGATCTAGGGAAACACAAGCACAAAGAAAGAAAAATAGGTCAAAAAATGGCAAGACACACGAGTTTACAGCCAAACAAATTTTAAATACCCTGTTATGGGGCCGAAAGGAGAATGAGTCACGACCGAAGGGGAAAAAAGGGAGAAAAAGCCCAGCGGGGTGAAAAGACACAAAGATGGGTTTGACAGATGAAATGAAAGAAAATTTTTTGGCAACAAGGTTTTCAGAGACGAAAGTCGTAGGCAGAGCGAAAAAATAAAAAAGAGGGGGAACATATATAAAAATTTACAAAACCCCACACACACACACACAGAGAAAAAAGGGGAGAGAGAGAGGAGGGGGAAGGAGGGGAAAGAGAGAGAGGGCGAGGGGAGAGAAAAAGAGAAAAGGAGAGGGGAGAAGATAAGATAGAGAGAGAGAGGGGAAAAGAGAGGAAAAGGGGAGAGGGGAGAGAACGAAAAAGGGGAGAGGGAGGGGAGAGAGGAGAGGAAAATTGGGACCAGAGAGAGAGAGGGAGAGAGAGGGGATTGGAGAGAGAGAGGGAGAGGAGTGAGAGTGGGAGGGAAGGAGAGAGAGAGAGAGGGGGAAAAGAGAGAGAGAAGGGGAGAGAGAAAGAGAGGAGGAGAGAGGGGAGGAGACGGGGAGAGGGGAGAGGGGGAAGGAGGGGAAAGAGAGAGAGAGGGGGGGGGAAAGAGGGGGGGGAAGAGGACACCCAAAATGAAGAGGGAGGCGATCACCTCCTGCAAAAGGGAAAAAAGGCGGGGGGCCCTTGGGCCTGAGTTAGGGGCCCCCATCGATCCCCCGGGCCCCCCGCCCGTACTCGGGAAGGGGCCCCCAGGACCGCCCCCCGGATCTCTGACATCCCCCAAATTTTTATTTCCCTTTTTGATTTTTTTTTCTTTCCAACGGCAATTACTTTTAATTCTATGTCTACACAAAGGGCCGCGGGGGATTACTTTTTTTCTCCCTGTTTGGTTCTTCAATTTTTTCGGTATAAAGGGGTCCCCCCTTTTACCGCCCTGTTTTTTTTTAAAAAGGTCTCTTTTTGCCGTGTTTTAAATGTGGTTTTTAACACTGTTTAAAAAAGACCCGAGTGCGGGGATTCGGACGGGAAAAAAAACTACAGCTACGCACCGGAGTGTTTCGTTTTATCCAAAACCAACGGAAAAAGCTCTCCCTAATGGTCCCACTTCTTTGTGCACGGGGAGTAACCATCAGAAAAACAGTGTGGCACCGCGTTATGTAAAAACATTTTGGTACCGACGCATGGACCCCTGCGGCGTGTGTGGTATGTGCCTGAGTGATTTGAGGTTTGATTGTGGTGAGTGTGTGTGTGGGGGTGTGTGTGTGTGTGTGTGTGTTTTGGTGTGTGTGTGTGGTGTGGTGTGTGTGTGTGGTGTGTGTGTGTGTGGTGGTGCGTGCGTGCGAGGGGAGAAGAGGTATGAAGGGGTTCCTCCCCCTTTTCATAGTATCCAACAGCGGAACACGCGCTATTTACAGCAATATACACCCCATCTTTTTTAACGAATTTAAAACCCGATCTTTTTGCCGAAATATTTTCGTTAGTGGTTATGGAAATTTACGCCAGTATGCATATATTTTTTCTCGCTTTACAGCGGTGCTTTGCTGTGACACATTTCACGTAGAGCTTTGACAAATTCATGGCAAAAAAAAGTTTAGACAAAAATAAAATTAAAAAAAATGGCTCTTTCAGTACAATTCATGTTGATTTGCTGTCAGCAGAATAACGTTGAAAATGACAAAGGAAGGCCAATACATCACGCTGGGCCCATAAGAACTATCGGACCCTTTCCACACATTCCTCGCTGAGTCAAAAGTATCACAAGATTCCCCTTCATCTTATAGTATCCCCTTTCTCTCCCCTCTCCCTCGCCCCTTCCTCCCTCTCCTTCATTCCCCCTTCCCGCCCTGTCTCTCTTCCTTCTTCCTTTTCCCTAAATTACTCTTTCGAACACGCTCAGCATTTTCCTTTTCCTTTAAACATTCTCTCTCTTTCATTCTTTCGCTCCTTTTTCTCATTTAGGTTTTTTTTTAGCCACAATCTTTCATCATTCTCTTCTTATCACTCTTCCAAGTTCCCATTTCTTTTACACTCCTCCTCTTTGTTCACCTTCTCCTTCATCCTCCCTTCCCTCCATCACATCCATTTTCTCCATCCTCACCCTCGACTCACCAGCTTCCTCATCTTCACATTCCCTTGTTCTCCATCCCATCACTCTTTTCCCTCTCTCCTCCATCCCTTTCCCCTCCCCCCCTCCCCCCCCCTTCCCGGGGAAAACATTTTTACCCCATCATCAAAAAGGGGTTTATTTCCTTCGCCCCCCGGGGGACCCAAAAGTGTGCGAGGGGGTGACCCGGGGCAACTTTTCCACAGCCCGCTGATAGGTTTGCCCATCAGTCCCTCTCGGTCTACACACAGGTGGGGCCCTATCGATACCCCTGCCTATTAGCGAAAAAATTTTTGGGGTCCCCCTCACTCAGGTTTTCCAGCGGTGAGGCACCCCGCAAAATGAGAATTTTTTGGGGTTTTTAATCTTCAAAAAACCCAAAAACCCTACCTTTTGGAAATTTTGGGCATCCAGAGGGGCAAATTTGGGCCCTGGGAAAAAAATGAATCTTTCCCCCTCTTTCCCCGTAGTCCCCCAATCTCAATCTCCATCTCAGCTTCTTTTGCTCGTTCTCCTTGCTCGTCCCTTCCCCCTACCCTTTCTCCTCTCCTCCTCTCTTCTTTTTTTTCCCTTCTCAGTCCCCCCTCAGTAATCAGCAGCAGTTCAGTCACAAAAAACACAAAGAAAACAGACAAGACACACACACACACACACACACCCCACCACACACACACCCAACACACCCACACCCCACACCCACACACAACACACAAAAAGGGGAAAAGACCCATCATAAAATTTCCTTGATATAGTTTATTTTAATATGCGAAGCCTTAAGCCACCCCCAAGGGAAAATTTTAATTTCCCCCTTAAAGCCCCGAAAAGGGAAAATTTTAAGGCAGGGTGAGGCCCCAGGGGACATGAAAAAATGGGAAAAAAAGGGAAAAAAGAAAAAAGGGAGCATGGGGGAAAGGAGGGAAAGGATGGTTGACGGGGAAAAGAGGGAGAGAAGGAAGAGGGGTAGAGGAGGGAGAGGGAAGGGGGGGGGTGGGACAGGGCAGGGGGGGGGGGGGAGGAGAGGGGGGGGAAGAGAGGAGAGGTGAGAGAGAGAGGGGGAGGGGGAGAGGGAGGGGAGAGGGAGAGAGAGAAGAGAAAAGGAAGAAGAGAGAGAGAGAGGATGAGAGAGAGGGGGAGGAGGGGAGAGAGGGGGGAGAGAGAAGAAAAGGGGAAAAGAGAGAGAGAGTTTAAAAGAGATAGAGAAAAATAGAGAGATAGAGAGGGAGAGGGGAGAGAGGAGATTTAAGTTTAAAGATTTATATTTTAAAGGGTCGGGGGGAAAAGTAAAAAACCAAAAAAAAGGGATAAGAAAACCCAAACCCATCTTCTCCTAAAATGGAAAGGGGGAAAAGGTTTTCGGTCAGCACCCCCCAAAGAGGGGAAGCACCCCCTACATGCGGGAACTCGAGAAAAAAAGCAGAGAGGGGGGGGGGAGGGGGAAAAAGGAAAAGGGGGGGAAGGTTATCCGGAACCCATTACCACTCGAGGGGAAAAGGAAATTTTTTCCCTCGTAACGGGTACATACGATACGTGAGGGAGGGTTTTGACCTGGGATAAGGGGCCCTGTGTAAGACGTGGAGTGGTTTGGAAAGAGTAAAAAAATGCCGAGTACTTGTTTTTTGTGTTGGCAGTTTTTTTGGGTTTGTGAGCGAATATTTTCTATATAATATAAAAAAATATAATATATATTAATATATTAATATATATATATAAAATTATATTTAAATATAAAAAATATATATATATTAATATATATATATATAATAATATATATAATATATATATATATATAAACATTACTTTTACATAAAAAAATACAAAACAATACATACAAAAAAACAAAATTTTTACATAAATACATACATACATCCCTACTTTAAAAATACATAAAAACATACATACCAATCAATTATAATATATTATATATATAAAATATATATTTTTATAAAATTTTATAATATATTAAAAATTGGGGTTGGGTGTGGTGTGTGTTGTTTGTGTGTGTGTGTGGGGTGGGTGTGTGTGCTGTGGGGGTGTGTGTGTGTGTGTGGGGTTTTGGGCGTGGCGTGGGGTTTTGTGCGTGTGGTCTGTGCGGGGGGCGTGTGGTGTGTGTGGGTGGGAGTGAGGAGTGAAGTGAAGGAGTGAGGAGTGGTGAGGAGTGAGGAGTGATTGGTGAGTGAGGGTGAGTGGGGTTTTGTTTTGGAGTGTGGTGGGGCCCCGCTGTGCGGCGGCAGGGACATACGTGTGCGTGGGTTTGGTGTTTTGAAGGGTTTTACAAGCGAATGTTTAGGGGGACTTTGAGGTGCCCAAAGAGTGCAAAAAAGGGGCCCCCGGCATTTTACAGTGCGTGGCTGTAAACACAAAGCATTTCCAGCCGCGAGGCCGGGCGGAAGCGCGGGGCAAAACCCCCGTCGCCCAGGCGCGAGAGCATGTGAATTTATTACCCGCCCCCCCTCATTGGAAACCGGCATATACCCCTGGGCGGAATCTTTTCCCAATTTAACATTTTTTAAAGCCATTTCCAAAAATTTCCCCCCAGAGATCAGGAGCGCCCGAAAATCCCCAATCCCCAAAAAACCTCCCTCCCCCCCCCATTTCGTGTCCCCCGGGAAAGGGAACGGGGAAAAAAGGGGAAAATCGACCCTTCTGGGCCGAGGCGCAACAGACGTGTTTTAATAAAGCGCAAAAGACAATTCCCCCGCAAACCCTGCCCCCTGGAGTTCCCAAAATTAAATTTAATGTTGAAAGCGTTCCCAACAGGAGTCTCGCAGGCCCCCCCAATAAAACCCTGGGGGTTTGGGGGGGGTTGAGGGGAGGGGAAGGGTAAGGGAGGGGAGGGGAAAATGCAATGAAACCCAAAAGGGAATGGGGAGAAAAAAAGGGAAGCGGGGTGGACGGAAAAAAGGGGAAACCCACTGAACACAAAAAAAAGAAAAAAAGTAGGAGAATGTTTTAAATGAAAAGAGAGTGAGAAAGATAAAACGTCTCAAATATACAAAAAAAAAATCCCCCGTAGAAAATCAACAAAAAATAACACATGAGAATCCCCCAACGAAATCCCTAAACTCCCCACTCTGCCCCCCGCCTCCCCCACCCGCCCCCACTCCCCAGCACAGCAGCCTCCGACCCCGTAACACTCACGGGTAATTCTGAAGGCGGGGAAATGGTTCGGGCCCCCCCGACCCCATAAATTTGGCGGGGGAAAAACAAGTCTCCCGGGCAGCTCCGCCTTTCCCCTTTGAAAGGTGGGGGCAGGAGGGGGTGAAGAGGAGAAAACGAAGTGGGGGGAAAAGGGGTTTGGAGCGGGGGAAAGGGGAACGGAAAAAGGAGAAAAGAGAAAAGGGGGAAATACGGGGATAGAGAGAGGGGGGAGAAAAAGGTTTGAAAGTATGGAAGGGGGGGAAAAAATGGGGGATAGGAAATTAAAGGAGGTTTTTTACCAATGAATAAATTTGATAAAACACACGGGAAAAGACACACACACCCACACACACACAAGCACACACAACACCCCGCGCGCGGTTTTGGTTGTGTAGGGTTTTGGGTTTTGCAGACAGCGCAAAAGTCAACATAAACAAAAGGTTTCCCGGCTCGTCTTTCCCCCCCCTCTTGTCCTCTTTCTTTCTACCCCTCTCCCATTTTCCTTACGCAACCCCCCCCCCCTTTCCCTTTTAAAATTTTAGGTCTTGTTTTTTAAAACTATTTACGTGATCTTCGCCCCCCACCCCCCCCATTTCCCCTCCTTTTTTGAAAAAATTTGGATTCCTGCACATTTCCGCAGTCCCCCCCGTAAAACAGGGCCCCCCATCGCAGTTCACTAAAACCTTTTTTTTGTATTTTTAAAAAAACCAAGGGGAACCCCCGCGTAAAGCACACGCGCACGAATTTTCGGGGAAAGGAGGGGGGAGGGAAAAAGGGAAAGTGGGGGAAGGGGGGGGGGAGGAGAGGGGAAGGGAGGGGGGGGGATGGGAGAAGGGGAAAAGGGGGAGGGGGGGGGAAGGGGAGGGGAGGGGGGGGGGAAGGGGAAAGGGAAAGGGGAAAAGGGAAAGGGGAAAGGGGAAGGGAAAAAAGGAAAGGGGAAAGGGAAAGGGAAAGGGTGGGGGCGGCGAAAAGGGGGAGGGAAGGGGGGGCGATGGGCCCGGCCCCGCAAAGCTCGCCCCGGGTTTTGGGGAAAAAGGAAACAAAGGAAAAAGAGACGCCCCCCTTTTTTTTTTGAGGCAATTATCCCCGAACTCCAATCCGGCACCAAAATCCTTTTTTTTTTACCCTTTTTCTTCTCTTCCCAAGCTATCTAAACGCGGAGGAGGAAAGACAGCGCATCCTGACGGCGGCAAAGTTTGCCAGGGCGTATAGTGATTTAAACGAAGGGGGCCCCACGGGCGCGCCTTTTTATATGAAAAAAGATTTTTTGGGCCGTCCCCAGAAACTTCCCTGGGAAAAAGAATGCCAATTAGTCCATACCCGAAAAAGTCTCTTCCAAGGGGTAAAAAAAAATCCAACGAATCTGTCGCCATCGCCAGAGCCCCTTTCGTCATCACCCCCCCCACCCACCCCCCCACCCCCGCCCGAGCTCCCGAAAAGAAAGGTTTTGGGGTCTGGGAGCGGCGGAAGGGGCGGGCGGAAAGGGTTTGGATTGGCAGGTAGGCGCCTTTGAAAACACCCACGGGGGGTCCCCCCCCCATGTCAAACGAAAGACGCCAGATCTCAATTTTTTTTTTTTTTTTTTTTTTTGTTTAAAGTAAAATCTGAATCTTTATTTTATTTAAAATTTTTTCATTATTTCTGTTCCGTCTGTCCCTTATTTATTTTTTAGAACAGGAAGGGATTCAAGAGTGAAAATTACTCAAACCCTAGACAGCACTAATAAAAGGGGACCAAAAACCCGAAGAAAAATACGAAAAAAAAGGGGAATTACAGCGAAGAGAAAAAGGGAAAAACAAACGTGGACCCTAAACCCCCCCCTTTGTGCCGCCGAAAAACACTGCTTTCTACGCGCCCCCCTCCCCTTTTTGTCCTTCCCCCGCGCCCCCCTTTGGGCCCCTGTCTTTCCGCCTAAATATCTCCCGCAGCCCGGCGAAGTTTTTCAAAAGGAAAAAGGGCGATAAGTGTCGCATTTTTTTGGGTCCGACCCGGTTTCTGTGTAAACCTCCCCCCTTCTCTCTAACCCTTCTCCCCCCTGCCCCTCATCCCTTCTGTTTTCCCCCCCTCCCCTTTTATCCCCCCTGCCCGCTTTTCCCCCCGCTCGGGGCCCCCCATCCGCCGCGTCTATCATTTTCTAACAACGCCCCAAAAACCCGTGCAATCTTCCCCCCATAAACCCGCTCACTTTAATTTAACGCCCGAAAAAAGAACGCGAGCGCGTCGGTAGTCGAAATGTTCCCCGAATAAAAATTATGAAATGTATGAATATGAAAAAAGAAAATAATAAAGTTTGATCAAAAAGGAAAACAAAAAAGAAAAAATTTGATCCCCAAAATTTTTGGGAACGCGTTTTGGGCCGAAAAAACGAAGTTTTTTTTACGAATAATATTTTTTATGTCTTAGTTATCGACTTTCCCCCCTTCCCCTTTTGCTCGTTGTTCCCCCCTTCCTTTTTTCATGCCCGGGGAGACGAAAACCCCGTGGCTCCCAAAAAACCCCTTTTATCCCGGGGTCGTTTAAATTTCCGCGTCTCCCCCCTTCCCCCGGTCGTATTAAATTAAATGGGGCGAACTTTTTTAAATTATAAGGGGCAATTCGTTCATTTTCAAAAATAAATTTTTTTATTAAACCTTCATTTTTTTTACCCCCGACCCCGGTGTTTCCCAATTTGGGTTCGTTTTTTTTTTATTTTATGTAAATGCTCTGTTGCATGTAAAAATTTTTTTTTAAGATGTGAATACAGAGACTTTCACAAAAGGGCCCCCCGTTCAGACCTGGTTTTAGAGGGATACCGTGCACTTTTCCTTCTTCGCATTTGGAAAAAAAGTTGAGACACTTACCCAGAAAAAAAAGAAAGAATCCCTTAATATAAAGACCAATAAATTAGAGACCGGCATTTGGGGAAAAATGAAAAAAAAAAACTTTTGGGAAATCGTATAGATTTTAAATATCTAGTGAAATAATTGGTTTTTAAAGAAAAATTTTCATTTCAAAAAAAATTAAACTATAAATGATACCTTTGTACACTCGCCCGAACAGAACCGAAAAAACGATAAAATAATTCAATTTTCCGAAAACACCCCCGACATACACTAAAATAACTTCCCCGGGGGGAAAAATAAAAAAAGGGGCCCCTTCTATAGGCCCCCGCAGAGGCCCCGGGGGATAACTGGCACGAAACCCGGCAGGCCCCCCCAAGGTGTGCCAGCAAGGGCCGTCGGAACACGGGGGGGAAATTCCCGGGGGTGACACCACCAACCCTTCCCCGGGAAAGGGGCCGCAGTTTTCCGTCGGGAGCGCCCTAAACGAGCGGATCCCCCCAGACGATGGGCCATAAGCCGCACCGGGCCCCCGAATGCCAAGGGAAAACAAGGGCTCGTTATATGAAAAAGGCGGGCATATTCGAGATGGGGTGAAGCCCCTGAGAATTACCCCCCCCCCAGACCTCGATCCCCCTTTTCTACCTCCCCTCCCCCCCCCCCCCTAATTACCCTTGGCCAATTTTTCGTTTGTTTTTCATTTAATTTGGCCCTTTTTTATAGCGCCCCCCATCGGGGCCCCTTTTGTTCCCCCGGGCCCCCTAGGCCCGACGGCCCGGGGCCTTTCCCCCCCCCTTAAAACTTTTCATTTCAACGTTATAAATGGCCGGGAAAAAGACTTTCTCTTTTTCTTTGGGCTTTTTATCACTTCTTCTTTTTTTCTCTAAACCCCAAACTTTAAAACCAAATTTTCGTTTCCCCCATTTTTTCAAATTAAATTCCCCCCTTTCCTCTTTTCCAAAAGGGCCCTTTTATCTTTTCCCCTCCCGCCGCCCTATAACCAGCAGTAACTAAAAAAAATTCGCTGAACCCGCAAAGCAAACCAAAAGGGCACGCAACCCAAAGCTTAAAAAAAAACTTAAATACAATTTTGAAAAACCCAATTTCTTGCCCCCCCACCTTCTCATGCCCCTAAACCCCAATGAAACCGGGGAAATTTTTAAACGCATTTTTGGACCGGGGCACCCTAAAATGGAAAAAAAAAAAAGGGCGGAAAAAAAAGGGGGAAAAACGACAAGAGTTTAATCTGGCACAAATGCCTCCCGACAAAAAAAGGCATTGGGGAAAATGCTTCGTAACTTCCAGCGAGGGCGGCGAGGCATTACGAGCTTGTAAATCGGGTTGAAACGTTTTTGGTTGTCTTGAATGGCTTACCCCCGGGTTTCCCCGCGCGTGCTTGAGCCCCTTAAGAAAAGCAAGAGCCCCGTATTCCCAAAAGGGAAAAAAGCGTGGTTATTCCGTTTCATGGTACGAGAAAAACATCCCCGAGGAAGCTTTTCCCCTTGGAGAAATTAAAAGAGAACAAAAAGGGGCGGGGAGGGAAACAGACGTTTTAAAA
This sequence comes from Penaeus monodon, assembly GCF_015228065.2. Classification (NCBI taxonomy): domain Eukaryota; kingdom Metazoa; phylum Arthropoda; class Malacostraca; order Decapoda; family Penaeidae; genus Penaeus; species Penaeus monodon. Next base: position 253 of record NW_023639383.1, on the reverse strand, counting down.
ACAAAAATAGAGGGAGAAATATTTGCGCCCCGCGCGTGGGTGTTTGTGTGTATGTGGTGTGTGTGTGTGGGGTTGTGTGTGTGTTGTGTGTGGGGGGTGGTGTGTGTGGGGTGGGGTGGTGTGGGTGTGGTTTTTGGGGGGTTTGGTGTTTTGGTTTTTGTGTGTTGGTTTGTGTGGGGTGTTTTTCTTTTTTTGGGGGGTTTTGTGTGTGGGGTTTGTGTGGGTTTTTTTGTGTGGTGTGTTTTTGTTTTGT
>NW_023639382.1:0-44774 GCF_015228065.2 Penaeus monodon | reverse complement strand
ATTATTTTTTTTTTATTATTTTTTTTATTATTTTATTATATTATTTAATTATTATATTATTCCAAAAAATCTATTAAAACTGAAAATTAAACAATAATATAAAAAAAAGCAAAAGTTAATAATATAAGCTAGGGGTTAAAAATTTGTTATTAGTATTTTATTGTTATTTTTATCATTTTTTTTTTATCTGGTAGTAAATTGCAAAAATAATTATTATAACAAATTTACGTAAAACGAACTAAAAGATAATGATTAAATATATTATAAAATCGTTATTATTTTTTATTTTTTTATTTATCATTATTGTTGGGGTTATTATTATTATTGAAAAACTATTTTTTCTCCTAATTGCAATAAAAATAACATTGCTTAAATAAAAATTCAAAAAAGTGATGAAATGATGAAAATGTGATTGATGATGATAACGTAAAAATGTTAAAAATCATGAAATGGATGATTAAAAATGTGTCCATATAAATTAAAAAAGGTATAAAAAAAACTTCCCAAAAGTAAAAAAAGGGGGCAAAATCTAGCGAATATCCTTTTGAAGTAAAAACCCCAAAAAGACGTTTTTTTGATTTCTTTGGTGTTTCGAAATTATTAGGGTAATAATGATAATATTCCAAATTGTTTTAAATCATAACAAAAATATGAAAAAGTGAGAAAAAAGGAAATTTTATAACATTTGAATATTATTATGATTATTTTTTATTTTATTATTTTTATTATTTTTTATTATCTTTATTTTTAAAATTTATCTTAAATTATTAGTTTTATTGCCAAAAACTATTATAACAAAATAAAAAATAATAATAATAATTAAGCATAATAAAAATAATGCTAGGGTTATAAATTGTTATTAGTTTTATTTGTTTTTTATCATTATTATTTTTGTCTGGTTTTTATAATTCAAAAAAATTATTAAAACAAAAAATTCAGTAACGATACAATTTAAGATAATATATAAAATTATTATAAATGTTTTTAAATTGTTATTTTTATTGTTTTCTATCTTATTGTTGGGGTTATTAGTATTATTGAAAATATATAATTAACCCAAAAATTACAATAAAAATGATAAAAATTTGCAATAAATGATAAAAATTGAAATAATGATAAAATCTGATGAAAATGATGATATGATGTGAAAAACGAAAACCCTAGATAATGATAGACAAATAAAAATTTATGAAATCTGATAAATGATGATAAAGGAATTGTTCCATATATAATTAAAAAAGGTATAAAAAAAAATTCCCAAAATCGAAAAAGGGGCAAAATCTTGCGAAATATAGCCTTTTTGGAGCAACTCCAAAATACGTTTTTTTTTTTTATTTCATTGGTGATTTCGGAAAATTATTGGGGAAATAAGGGTAATATTCCGAATTGTTTTAAAATCATAAATATGATGATAAAAAGTGAAAAAAGAGAATTTTGATAACATTTAAAATTTTCATTAAATTTTAAATTTTATTATTATTATTATTATTATTATTATTATTTTTTATTTATTTTTTTATTATTATCATTTTTTTTTTATTTTTACTATTATCTTAATTTTAATTTATTCCAAAAATCTATTAACTCTAAAAATAACAAAAAATAATGATATTTTAATAAAAATCTAGGGGTTTTATAATTTGTTTTAATTTTTTTTGTTATTTTTCATTTTATTTTTTTAAATTTTTTATAATTGAAAAGATAATTTTAAAACAGAAAAATTACTGTAAAAACGAACAAATTGTTAATAAAAATAATTTTTAAAATCTTTATTATTGTTATTATTTTGTTATTACATCTTTATTGTTTTGGTTTTAGTTTATTGCAAAAATATATACTAAAACTCCAATAATTGCAAAATAATTAAAAAATTGCAATATGGGTTAATATTGCAATAAATGTAAATTGCAATAATGATGATAAGTGATGATAATGATGATAATGTGATAATGAGATGATAACGAAATAAGGGGGGGCAATCATATAATCAGGAATTGGTCTATATATAATAAAAAACGGTTAAAAGAAAAAATTCCCAAAAGTCGAAAAAGCGCAAAACTAGCGAAATATACCCTTTTTTGAGAGTATACTCGAAAATGACTTTTTTTTTGTTTTTTTGGGTGTTTCGGAATTTTAGGTAATATCATAATAATTACCAAAGTATTAATCATAACAATATGTGAAAAAGGGGTGGAAAAAAGAGAATTTTGATAACATTTGTATATTTTATTTTTATTATTAATTTATTATTATTTTTTTATTTTTAAATTTTTTATTATTTTTATTATTATTATTATTATTGCTATTTTTTAATTATTGTTTTATTCCAAAAAAAATATTAAAAACTGAAATAAAAAACAATAATAAAAATATAAATAAAAATATTGCTAGTGGTTTAATTTTTATTAGTATTATTATTGTTATTATTAATTTTAATTTTTTGACGGTTAAAATTGCAAAAAAATTTTTTAAAAGGGTAAAAATTACGTAAAAACATACTAATTAAGATAATGAAAAATAATTTTTTTAAAATCGTTTTTTTGTTATTATTATTTTTTTACTATCATTTTTTTTTTGGGGTTTTAGTATTTTGAAAAAATAATACAAACTCCAATATTCAATAATAAGAATAATAGCAAAAAAGAAAAAATTGAAATAATGGATAAAAAATTCAAAAATGATAATAATATGTGTTTGTATAATATGAAATGATAAAAATGTAGAAAACGATAATGATGATAATCTTTATAATGATGTGAAAATAACGGGAAATTTGTGTCCATATACAATAAAAAAAAGGATAAGAAAAAATTCTCAAAAGCGAAAAACGGCCAAATCAGCGAAATATGCCTTTTGAAGAAACCCCAAAAATGTCGTTTTCTCGATTTCTTTGGTGATTTCGGCAATTATTTGGGTAATAATGATAATAATTACCAGAATTGATTTAATCATAACAATAATGATGATAAAGTGAGAATAAAGAGAATTTTGATAACATTTGAATATTATTATTATTATTATTATTGTCCTATCATTATTATCATTATTATTATTATTATTATATATTATTATTATTTTATTACTATTATTATACTATTATCTAATTATTAGTAATATTGCCAAAAAATCTATCATAACTGTAAAATAACATAATAATAATAAGTATAAGTATAATTATAATAATGCTAGTGGTTTTTATATGTGTTATTAGTATTATTATTGTTATTATTATCATTATTATTATTTGTATTGTAGTATAATTGCAAAAATATATTATAACAGTAATAATTACAGTAATACGATGCTAATTAAGATAATGATATATAATTATTATAAAAATCGTTATTATTTTATTATTATTGTTATTACTATCATTATTGTTGTGGATATTAGTTTATTGCAAAATATATACTATACCTCCAATAATTGCAATAATAATGATAACAATTTGGGCAATAATGATGATATAATTGTAATAAAATGATAATGATGATGTAATGATGATAATGATGTGATAACGATAATATGATGATAATCATGATAATGATGATGATAATAACAGGAATTGTGTCCATATATAATATAAAAAAGGTATAAGAAAAAATTCCCAAAAAGTAGAAAAAGCGGTAAATATAGCGAATATACCCGTTTTGAGAGTATACTCCAAAGGGACGTTTTTTCGATTTCTTTGGTGATTTCGGCAATTATTAGGGTAATAATGATAATAATTCCCAGAATTGTTTTTAAAACATAACAATAATGATGATAAAAGTGAGAATAAGAGAATTATGATAACATTTGAATATTATTAATATTATTATTATTATTATTATTATTATTATTTTTATTATTATTATTATTATTATTATTATTATTATTATAATTACTATTATTTTAATTACTAGTATTATTGGCAAAAAATTATTATAACTGTAATAATAATAATAATATAATAAGTATAATTTATAATAATACTAATGCTAGTGATTAATATTGTTATTGTATTATTATTGTTATTATTATTATCATTATTATTATTTGTTCTGGTAGAAATATTGTAAAAATAATTATTATAACAGTAATAATTACAGTAATAACGATACTAATTAGATAATGATTTTAATATTATTATAAAATCGTTATTATTGTTATTATTATTGTATTACTATCATTATTGCTGTGGTTAGTATTATTGCAAAAATATATTTTATAACCCCCATAATTGCAATAATAAGATAACATTGCAATAATGATGATAATAATTGCAAAAATGATGAAGGATGATGATAATGATGATGATAACGATAATAATGATGATAATCATGATAATGATGATGATAATAAGGGGAAATTGTGTTCATTTATAATATAAAAAGGTAAAAGAAAAACATTCCCAAAATTTCGAAAAAAAGGCAAATCTAGCGAAATATAGCCTTTTGACAGTATACTTCAAAATGACGTTTTTTTTTATTTCTTTGGTGATTTCGCAATTATTAGGGTAATAATGATAATAATTACCAGAATGTATTAATCATAACAATAATGATGAAAAAATTTGAGAATAAGAGAATTTTTGATAACGTTTGAATATTTTAATATTATTATTATTATTATTATTATTATTATTATTTTATTATTATTATTATTATTATTACATTATTTTAAATTATTTTGTATTTATCCAAACAATCTATTATAACTGTAATAATAACTTTAAATAATAATAAGTATAAGTATAATATATAATGCTAGTGGTTTAATATTGTTATTAGTATTATTATTGTTATCATTATCATTTTATTATTTGTACTGGTAGATAATTGCAAAAATAATTATTATAACGTAATAATTACAGTAATAACGATACCATTAAGATAATGATATAAATAATTATTATAAAATCGTTATGATTGTTATTATTATTGTTATTACTATCATTATTGTTTTTGGTTTTAGTATTATTTCAAAAATATATACTATAACTCCAATAATTGCAATAAAAATGATAACAATTGCAATAATGATGATAATATTGCAATAATGATGTAATGATATGATAATGATGATAATATGATGATAATGATGATAAAAGATAATATTGATGATAACGATAATAATGAAAGATAACGATTATAAAGATGATAATCATGATAATGATGATGATAAAAACAGGAATTGTGTCCATATATAATAAAAAAGGTATAAAAAAACATTCCCATAAGTCGAAAAAGCGGCAAAATCTAGCGAATGTACCCTTTTTGATAGTATACTCCCAAAATGACGTTTTTTCGATTTCTTTGGTGATTTCGGCAATTATTAGGGTAATAATGATATAATTACAGGAATTATATTAATCATAACAAATGATGATAAAGTGAGAAAAAAGAAATTTTGATAACATTTGAATATTAATAATATAATAATAATAATAATAATAATATTATTATTATTATTATTATTATTATTATAATTATTAAATTTTTATTATTTCTATTACTATTATCTTAATTATTAGTATTATTGCCAAAAAATCTATTATAACTGTAATATAACAAAATAATAATATGTATAAGTTTTAATAATAAAAATGCTAGTGGTTTAATATTGTTATTAGTATTATTATTGTTATTTATTATTATTATTATTATTTGTAAGGGTAGCCTTTTGAGAGAATTTTAAAACCGTATTAGGTGGTTAACGAACATTGCAAAAGTTTTGTGAATAGTGCTAGAGTGCTTCTTGATTGTTTTTGGGGGCGCATTGTATACAGAATGCCCAAAGGCAAGAACACGGGGAAAACGTAGGAATTTACGATCTTCCAGCCACCCTAGTTCCCGTACCGTTCTCCGGTTTAAAAGGCTTGTCTATCTCTGTCGATCAGCTCCTATAGTCGTGGGCGGCTCAAATCCGGAAGTACAGGAAGCTGTGAGAGCCATGGAGGGAGAGGGTTACCGTGCTAGCCCAAATCCTTGACAAGATCGAGGCTTTGTCTACTGAGCTTGGAGAAATAAAGGCACAGACGCAGCAATTTAACGACAGGCTTGCTCGTCAGGAAGAAGCTGTGTCTCTCCTCGACACAGATGGAGATCGAAGTTCTTCAGGCCCGCAGGAGCCTCCTGCTAGTGTCATCGAGATAAGGAAATAGAAAATTTTAACGACGGCAATTAGCTGAAAAGAGTTTTGACTCGAACGAGAGAGGCCATCAAACAGGGAGAGACTTGTTTTGCCAGCCACCAGAAGCACATCTCCCACCTCTCTGACACTCGTGAGTTTATATTCAGAGCAGTATCTGATCGCTTCCTCCCAGACCCCCCAGCCCACGTAGTTCTCGATTGCTCAGGGTGCACCGCAACGAACAGCTACATGCAGCATGGTCCTCTGAATGCCATCTTCACATCTCCAGATTCAGCTGTGTCCCTATGTTTACCAGGGAGTCGTCCCGCCATTTAAAGGAGCACTTCAGCATGCTCAGCCGCTGAAAAGAACCAGGAAGTGGAAGCCTGGACTTCGCTCCATTGAAAACCTCGGTGAAACCACCTACTGACGAGGCTACATTCAGGCATGCACGAGCCAAACTGTAATAATAACAATAATAATATAAGTATCAGTATAATTATATAATGCTAGTGGTTTTTATATTGTTTATTAGTATTATTATTGTTATTATTATCATTATTATATATTTGTATTGGGTATTATAATTGCAAAAATAATTATTATAACAGTAATATTACGTAATAACGTGCTATTAAGATAATTGAATATAACCAGAAATTATTATAACATCGTTATTATTGTATTATTAATTGTTATTTACATCATTATTGTTGTGGTATATTAGATTATTGCAAAATATATACTATAACTCCAATACTTGCAATACTAGATGATAACATTGCAATAATGATGATAAATAATTGCAATATGATGATAAGCTGATGATAATGATGATAATGATGATGATAACGATAATAAATGATGATATCATGATAATGATGATGATAATAACAGGAATTGTGTCCATATCATATATAAAAAAGGTATACGAAAAAATTCCCAAAAGTAGAAAAAGCGGTGATATAGCGAAATATAGCCGTTTGAGAGTATACTTCCAAATGACGTTTTTTTTCGATTTCTTTGGTGATTGTCGGCGATTATTATGGTAATAATGAGAATAATTACAGAATTGTGTTAAACATAACAATAAATGATGATATAAAGTGAGAATAAAGAGAATTATTATAACATTTTGAAATATTATTGATAAATATTATTATTATTTTATATTATTATTAAGTATTATTATTATGATGATTATTTATTATATTATCATTACTTATTATTTAATTACTAGTATTATGGCAAAAAATTACTTATAACTGTAATATACTAATAATAACATAATAGTACTAAGTATAATAAATACTAATGCTAGTGAATATAATATTGTTATTAGTATTATTATTGTTATTATTATTATCATTATTATTATTTGTTCTGGTAGTAAAATTGTAAAAATAATTATTATAACAGTAATAATTACTTTACAGTAAATACGATACTAATTAGATAATGGATATTAATAATTATTATAAATCGTTATTATTGTTATTAGTATTGTTATTACGATCATTATTGCTGTGGTTAGTATTAGTGCAAAAATAGTTTTATAACTCCAATAATTGCAATAATAATGATACAATTGCAATAATGATGATATAATTGCAATAATGATGATAAGGATGATTGATATGATGATGATAACGATGAATACTGAATGAGTATTCATGATAATGATGATGATAAGATAAGAGTAATTGTGTTTCATTTATAATATAAAACAGTACTATAAAAACATTCCCCAAAGTCGAAAAAAAGGCAAAATCTAGCGAAATATAGCCTTATTACAGTATATCTCCAAATGACGTTTTTTTTTATTTCTTTGGTGGGGGGAAAAAAAAAAGTTTTTTCGGCATTATTAGGGTAAGAATGATAATAAGTACCAGAATTGTATAATCATAACCATAATGATGATAAAAAGGTGAGAATACCGAGCTGGATAACGTTTGAATATTATTAAATATTATTATTATTATTAATTATTATTTATTATTATTATTATTAATTATTCTTATTATTACTATTATCTTAATTTATTTGTATTATATCCAAACAATCTAATTATACTGTAATATCAACATTAATACTAATAAGTATAAGTATAATAATAGTAATGCTAGTGGTTTTACTCGATATTTGTTAGTAGTATTATTATTGTTTTATCATTTATCATTATTATTATTTTGTGACTTGTAGTATAATTGCAAAATAAATTATTATAACAGTAATAATTACAGTAATAACCGATACCAATTAAGATAATGAATAAATAATTATTAATAAACAATCCGTTATGATTGTTATTATTATTGTTATTACTACTATCATTTTGTTGTGGTTCTTAGTATTATTTCAAAAATATTACTAAACATCCCATAAGTGCCAATAATCATGATAACATTCAATAATGATGATAATAATTGCAATACTTAATGATAATGATGATGATCCTATGATGAAATGATGATTAGTAAAAAAATGGGATAGATATGAGATAATATTGATGATACACGAAATAATGATGATACGATTATAATGATGATAATCATGATACTGAATGGTGGGTGGCTGATAAACAACAGGAATGTGTCCATAATATAATATAAAAGAGAGGTTCAAACATTCCCAAAGTCGAAAAGCGGCAAAATCTAGCGAAATGTACCCTTTTGATAGTATACTCCACATGACGTTTTTTTCGATTTCTTTGGTGATTTCGGCAATTATTAGAGATCATAATGATAATCATTTAACGGATTATATTAACATACCAATAATGATGAATAAAAGTAGAGAATAAAGAGAATTTTGATAACATTTGAATATTAATAAGTAATAATAATATAATAGATAATAATATATTCTTATTATTATTATTATTATTATATTATTATTATTATTATTTCTATACTATTATCTTATTATTTAAGTATTATGGCCAAAAAAATCTATTATAACGTAATAATACAATAATAATAATAGGTATAAGTAAATAAAAAAATCTAGTGGTTATAATATTGTTATTAGTATTATTATTGTTATTATTATTATTATTATTATTTGAATGGTAGCCTTTTGAGAAATACTCCAAAATGACGTTTTCCCTCCCCCCCTCGATTTCTTTCGTGATATCGGCAATTATTAGGGATAATAATGAAAATAATTACCAGAATTGTATAATCTAACATTAATTATTAGATAAAAGTGAGAATAAAGAGAATGTTGATAAAGTTTGAATATTGTTATTATTAGTATTATTATTATTATTATTATTATTTTTTTATTATTATTATTTATTATTATTATTAACTATTATCTTAAATTATTAGTAGTTTGCCAAAATCTATATAACTGTACTATCACAATAATAAAATAGTATGGTATAATAAAAATAATGCTAGTGATTATAATATTGTTAGTATTACTATTATGTTATTATTATCATATTATTATTTTACTGGTAGTATAATTGTAAAATAATTATTATAACAAGTAATAATTACAGTAAAACGATTAACTAATTAAGATACTGCCATAAATTAATTATTACAAAATCCGTTATTATTGTTATTATTATTGTTATTACTAACTCGTTATTGCTGTGGTTATTAGTATTATTGGCAAAAAATAGATACTACACTCCAATTAATTGCAAATAATAATGATAACAATTTGCAATAATTATGATAATAATTGCAATAATGAATGATAATGCATGATGATAATGATGGATAATGATGATAATGATGATGATACGATAATAAATGAATGATAATCTTGATAATGATGAATGATAATAACAGGAAATTGTGTCCATATAGAATATCAAAAGGTTAATAAGAAAAAGTGTATAAGTCGAAAAAAGGCAGAAATCTTAGCTAGCGAAATATAGCATCTTTTGAGAGTATTTCTCCAAAATGACGTTTTTTCGATTTCTTATGGGTGATTTTCGGGCAATTATTAGGTATAATGATAATATTACGAGAATTTGTATTAATCATAACAATAATGATGATAGAAGTGAGAATAAAGGAGAATTTTGATAACATTTGAATATTATAAATAGTATATTATATTATTATTATTATTTATTAGTATTATTATTATTATTATTATTATTATTACTATTTCTCAATTATTAGTATTATTGCCAAAAAATCTATTATCACTGTATAATAGTAATAATAATAATAAGTATACTATATAATAAATATTCCTAGTGGTTCTCATTTGTTATTATATTATTATTGAATATTAGTATCATTATTATTATTTATATTGGTAGTATACTTGCAAAAATAATTATTATAACAGTCATATTACAGTAATAACGTACTAATTTAAGATATGTTTATAAATCATTATTATAGAATCGTTATTATTTTTTTATTTTTGTTATTACTATCATTTTTTTGGGTTATTAGTATTTTTTTGCAAAAATATATACTATAACTCCATAATTGCATAATATGAAACAATTGCAATAAATGATATAATAATCAGCTAAAGATGATAATGAAATGATGATAATGATGATGATAACGATAATTAATGATTATAATCATGATAATGATGAAATGATAATACAGGAATTGTGTCAATAATATCTTATAAAAAAGGTATAAGAAAACATTCCCAAATTCGAAAACTTGGCAAAATCTAGCGAAATATAGCCTTTTGAGAGAATTCTCCAAAATGACCGTTTTCCTCGATTTTTTTTGGTGATTTCGGCAATTATTAGGGTATATAATGATCATAATTACCAGAATTGTATTAATCCTAACAATATGAGAATAAAAGTGAGAATAAAGAGAATTTTGATAACGTGTGGAAATATTATTATTAGTATTATTATTAATTTAAATTATTATTATTATTATTTATTATTATGATTATTATTATTATTATTACTATTTCTCTTATTATTAGTAATATTGCCAAAAATATTTATAACTGTAATTAATAACAATAATAATAATAAAGTATAAGTATAATAATAATAATGCAGTGATTATAATATTGTTATTAGTCTATTATTGTTATTATTATCATTTCATTATTTTTACTGGTAGTATAATGCCAAAATAATTATTATAACAGTAATACTTACAGTAATAACGATACCTACTTAAGATCATGATATAAATAATTATTACCAATCGTTTATTATTGTTATTAGTATTGTTTATTACTCTCGTTATTGTTTGTGGTTATTAGTATTTTGCAAAATATATACGATAACTCAATAATTGCAATAATAATTGATCACAATTGCAATAATGATTTGATAATAATTGCATAATGATGATAATGATGATGATAATGATGATAATGATGATGATAACGATAATAATATGATGATCATGATATGGGATGATGATAATAACAGGAAATTGTTGTCCATATATATATAAAAAGGTAATAAGAAAACATTCCCCAAAAGTCGAAAAAGCGGCTAATCTACGAAATATAGCCTTTTGAGAGTATACTCCAAAAATTACGTTTTTTTCGATTCTTTGTGATTTCGGCATTATTTTAAGGGTAATCTGATAATCATTACCAGAAATGTATTAAATCTTAACATAATGATGGATAAAGTGAGAATAAAAGAATTTTGATAGCATTTGAAGAAATATTAATATTTTACTTATTATTATTTTATAATGATGATGATGATTTATTATTATTATTATTTTATTACTATTATCTTAATTATTAGTATTATTGCCCAAACATCTATTATAACTGTATAATAACAATACATAATATAAGTAGAAGTGATAAATAATAATAATGCTAGTGGTTTAATATATTGTTATTAGTATTTATTATTGTTATTATTATCTATTATTATTATTTGTAACTGGTAGTATAATTGTCAAAAATAATTATTATATAACAGTATACTACAGTATAACGAATACTAATTTAGATAGATGAATAAATAATTTATTATAACATCGTTATTATTGTTATTATTATTAGTTTTATTTCCCTATCATTATTGTTGTGGTTAATTAGTATTATTGCAAAATATATACTATAACTCCACTAATTGGATAATAATGATAACAATTGCAATAATGATGATAATAATTGCAATTAATAAATGATAATGATGATGATAATGATGATAAATAATGATAAGATGAATGATAGCGATAATAATGATGATAATCATGATTGATGATATAATAACGGAATTGTGGTCCCATAATTTAATATACAAAAGTTTTAAGAAAAACATTCCCAAAAGTTCGAAACGCGACAAAGATCTAGCGAAATAGAGCCTTTGAGAGTAAAGACTCATTAAAATGACGTTTTTGTCGATTTCTTTGGTGATGTTCGGCATTATTAGGGTAATAAATGATAATAATTACCAGAAATTGTATTAATCATAACAATAATCATGATAAAAGTTGAGAATAAAGAGAATTTCTGATAATCCTGCATTTGAATTATGCATTCATATTAATATTATTATTTATTATTATTATTTTCATTGATTATTTATTATTATTATTATTATTATTATTTATTTACTTATTACTATTATCTTACTTTTAGTATTATTGCCAAAAAAATCTATTTTCACTGTAATATACAATAATAAGTATAAGTATAATTATAATACCTCATAATGCTAGTGGTTATAATATTGTTATTAGTATTATTATTGTTATTATTATCATTATTATTATTTGTGGCTGTAGTATAATGCAAAAAATAATTCTTATAACAGTAATATTACAGTAATTAACGATCCTAATTAAGATAATGATATAATCATTATTCATAAAATCGTTCACTATTGTTATTATTATTGTTCTTATACTTCATTATTTGTTGTGGTATTAGTATTATTTGCAAAAATATATCTATAACTCCAATAAGCGCAATAATAAATGATAAGGCAATTGCAATGTGATGAATAATCATTGCAATATGACTTATAATGATGATGATAATGAGATATGATGATAATGTAGATGATAACGGTACATATGATGATAATCATGATAAGGATGATATATAACAAGGATTGTGTCCATATATAATATACAAAAGGTATAAGAAAACATCCCAAAGTCGAAAAGCGGGAAAAAGCCTGCGAAATATAGCCTTTTGAGATTACACCGCCCAAAATGAACGTTTTTTCCGATTTCTTTGGTGATTTCGGCAATTATTAGGGTAATAATGATAATAAAATACCAGAATTTGTATTAGTATTTTAACAATCATGAATGGGGAAAATAAAAGTTAGCTACACGATATTTTATAGCATTTTGATAATTATTAATATCCATTATTATTTTTTATATGATTATTTTTATTATTATTATTATTATTATTTATTATTATTATTATTTATTATTATTGTTATTATTACTATTATCTTAATTATTAGTATTATTGCAAAAAATCTAATATAAAATGTAATAAAAACAATAATTATAATAAGTATAAGTATAATAATAATACTGCTATGGTTATAATATTGTTATTAGTATTATATTGTTATTATTATCATTATTATTATTTTGTCTGGTAGTATAATTGCAAAAAATATTATTATAACATTCAATAATTACAGTAATAACGATACTCATTAAGATAAATGATATAAATAATTTATTATAAAAATCGTGATTATTGTTATTATATTGTTAATTACTATTGTGGAGGGTCTTCAAACCTCGCCTCAGAGAAGACACAGTCAGAATCCAGATGGGTGTCCAGATCTCCTATTTTATTTTTTCAATAGCGTTTTACCCGCCTGCTCACTTTTAGTTAAGTTCCCTTTAATTTTTACCTCATTTTCTAAGTCGAGTGTATCCCGTTTTCTGTGTTTTTATTTCGTTCTCTTACGTACTGATTGATGTCTTTTATTGTTTTAGGTCTTAAAGGTTGCCTCCGTACTCATTTATTATCTATGTTTTTAATCACTTACTTTGGATCGATCATTTTTATTTGCTTTTTTTTTTTAATTAAGATTTTATTTTTCCGTATTCTTTTTTTAGCTTTTTCTATTTCTATTTATAGACGAGCAGAACAGGGGTTTGTCCTTTTTATATTGTAAGACTTGTCTTTTTATGTATGTATTTGTATTTTGATGTTTTATATTTTCCATATAAATGTTTTATTCATGTTTTACGTTTACTGCATCGTCTTTTTAAAGGATATCAATGACGTCAGTACTTTTTAATAAGCTTTATTTTTCAATGGTTTAAATTATTTTTGTCTTATCCTTTTAACTTTTTTGAATCATTTCTCTTTGTAATTGTTGTACATACCATGGTGTTTTTCATATTTTATTAATGTTTCTTATTGAATTTTGAAAATGAAGGCAGTGCCGTCCATCAATGTCCCGTGACGTCCGTGTATAAATACGGAACCGTGGAACATAAAAGGGAATCTATCTGAAACTGTGGTTTTGTGTCACCCTCTGGATTTACTTCAGCCTGATACAGTCATCATAACAAAGGTTGTCTGAGGGCAGCTTTCCCGTTACTTTGCCTGGCATTTGCCTGGACGTTGTCCTTTTATGTTTTGTTTTATTTGTTGTTATTGTTTTTATAATGCTTTAAGTATTTTCACCGAAATCCCTTCAGGATTCGCCTCTTCCCACTTCGTTTCTTTAAACCTTCAGTCCCCTTTTTAAGTCTAATAGTTAATATTTTATTTTTTTAAGTAAGTTACCGTAACTTTATTTTTCTTATCCTGTTATTTTAGTAATTAAACGTAATTTTAGTAGTGTTCTTCTTTTACATTTTATGCCTTAACATGTTTTAATCATTTCAGTACTCTTTTAAGTTCTTTTATTTTGTATGTTTTAAATGATCGGCTGAGCCACAAGGACTTCGTATCATATTTCTCCGCTCAGGGTACATGTCAAAGCCTGCGTAGGATCCTGGGTCACTGCCCGCTACCATTTTAGCAGGCCCAGATCTGTATCAAGTTCATTCATGGGAGTGAACGGGACCGCTTATTTTGCGTCCCTAAACCGTTTCTTCTCGCTTCACGAGAGGTCTTCAGCTCGCTTCATGAGGCTGGGGGTTAAAGTCGGGCTCCTCGGTTACGGACCCAACAACCATCCTTACAATTTGGTGGCTAACGTGGGATGTACCTTTAATGAGCATCGATCAGGGAAAATTTCGAAGTTCTTTCCTTGTTAGGCGAAGGAACGTCCGGCACATTCCCAGTTTCTTCCTTTCCGGCTATATCATGCCTATCCGACATTGTAACTCCTGCGGAGTCTTAGGAGAGCCACTTTGTTATGTACTCGGTGTCCTTTATCTTTTTTTTTCAGTGATATCAATAAATTGGTTTTTGGTAGTTTTTCAAGAGCGTTGGCCTTTTCTTACAAGCTAATTCTCTTCTTCTCTTGCTAGTTAGATTTATATGTGTCTAATACCCGCATCGCCCAAGCTAGGCTTGTTTAGTGGCTCTCGTTAGTTTTAGGACACTGAATGCCTCTTTTTGTCTATATTCTCATTGCCAGTTCCCTGATCATACAGTAGACTTGTGTAAGTGATTTTTGTTCGTGCAGGGCCTTTGTGAAAGTGCAGTACTTTGTTACAAGTGTAATGTCAGTCTACTAGTGCAGTGTTTTGTTTTAAGTGGTATCAGTGAAGAGTTAAAGGTGCAAGACATTGAAAAGGAAAATGCAGTACGGGTTTGTGATAGTAATGAGTCTATGAAACTTGAAAAGTTGCATCAACAGTGGTAATTTTTATCAGTGCAGTGAGCTTTTACAACCGTATTAGGTGGTTTTAAACGAACATTGCAAAGTTTTTGTGATAGTGCTAGAGTGCTTCTTGATATGTGTGGCGGCGCATTTGTATACCGAATGCCCAAGAGGCAGCACACTGGAAATCAGGATATTTACGATCTTCCAGCCACCTAGGTCCCGTGACCGTTCGCCGGTTAACAGGCTTGTCCTATCTCTGTCGATCATCTCCCTATAGTCCGTGGGCGGCTCAAATCCGTAAGTACAGTAAGCTGTGAGAGCCATGGGGGAGAGGTGTTCCGTGCTAGCCCCAAATCCTGACAAATCGGGCTTTGGTCTACTGAGCTTGGAGAAATTAAGGCACAGACGCAGCACTTTACGACAGGCTTGCTCGTCATGAAGAAGCTGTGTCCTCGTCCTCGACAGACAGATGAGAGGTCGAAGTTCTTCAGCCCCAGTAGCCTCCTGCTAGTGTTCAGCGAGAATAAGGAACTAGAAAATTTACGACGGCAATTAGCTGAAAAGGAGTTTAACTCGAAACGAGAGAGCCATCAAACGGAGAGACGTGTTTTGCAGCCACCAGAAAGCACATCTCCACCTTCTGAAACTCCGGAGTTTATATTTCGGGCCGATTTCTGATCAGCTTTCCCTCCAGACCCCCAGCCACGTAGTTCTCGATTGCTTCAGGGTGCACAGCAACTAACACTACAATGCAGGCAATCATGGGCGCTCTAATAGCATTTCACATCTCAAGACGTCAGCTGTGTCCCTATGTTGTAGCCAGGGAGTCGTCCCCCCCATTTTAAAGGAGGACACTTTCAGCATCTCAGCCGCTGAAAAGAACCAGAAGTGGAAGCCTGATTCGCTCCTTGAAAACCTCGTGAAACCACCTACTGACGAGGCTTACATTCAGTGCTGCAACGAGCAAACTGTCGAGGTCCACAGAGGCTTATTATAACTCCTCCCCTGCTCGACTACATCCTAGCTGGAGACGTTTAAGGCCTCTCTACGCACCAAGTTCGGTGAACCTACACGTCTGCTGATTTTTATAAGGGGGGCTCTAACGGAACAGGATGACTTTCAGTGGCATGCACCCATGGATTTTTTATCTCCATTGGAAGGGCAACGTTTACCAAGGGTATCTGATCATCGAGAACCCATAGGTGAACCCTCCTAACTTGTTCTTCGGGTTTTCCTCTCTGGTATCCCATCCTGGCTGAGGTTCCCTTCTTTGGCTCTCAAAGATGATTGCGTCACACCATGCAGCTTGCGAAGCAGCCCAAGATATGTAACTCCAGGAATGGGATCAAGGCATGAGTCGGCCTACACAACACGCAGTCCCAAATGAAGTTTCCTAGGATGACCGTTACACCACCGTTATCCATGATCGCCCACCAAGAGCCCAGGACTGGTACGCTGCCCCATAGCTCTGCACAGGTGAAGAGCCCACAACCTGCTCCATCCCGTGATCTCGGGTGTAGCTTCCATGGAACAACCCCCCACAACATCGAGTGCGAGGTGCAGCTTCTAATGCAGCTTCCACCCCGGAACAGACCCCATACTCTCAGAGGACTCATACTGTTACCGTTGCCGGAAGATCTGGGCACATGGCCAGACATGTCCCTTTCCGCTGGCCAGCAAGAAGCCCCCGGTCCAGCTGGCGAGTTACCGAGGGGGCAATAACTTCCACCTATACACAGGACAGAAACCGTAACCCCACAATAGCCATTTGAGTTCCCCAGGTTGGCAGGACAGCCGCTTCGTGGGACCTCAATTTAACGGCAAGATAACCCTGTGCTTTCTTGAAACTGATCTGAAGGCCACGTTTTGATAAAGCCTAGTGTCTAGCTATGATCACGTCCTTGCCAAAATCTTCAGCAACAAACCATCCAAACAAGATTCTCCGAGGGGTACCATGGCTAACCACTTCATTGTCTGCTTAGGTACACTTCATTTTCATATGGCTGATGATTCCACCATCGTTCATCAGCCAGTGTGGTTGAACGTGTCAGGTAAACAGTGACATTATTATTGGGACGAGACCTCAAGAGGCCTGGACATTGAATGCAAGAATCAGGAAGCCTTAACTGGGAATGCCATCATTACTACTGCAAGGGACACACGTTCTCAGTTGTGGGGGCTAACACTAAGGCAGAGTCTCCTCAAGATTTTGCTCATCAACCCCTGTCCCACCACAGAAGTTGCCGAGTGAGATGCACCAGAGTCTAACCAAATTCCCCTGGCAGTTGCAGCAGTGCATCTTGTACACCGTGCAATATGCACAGCTTCACAGTGGCTGTTTTGTTAAAGGGTCTCTTTCGCGGGATGGCCAACCGATGGTGATGCCTTGTAATTCCCAACCTATGGGCCAAAAGGACTCTCCTACCCCCATGCGTTCAACCAAAGTAAAGGATCGTCGGTGCCCGTGTGGGTGGTGAACAAGTGCCCAAACAGATGGTTCCTCCACCATGGAACACTCTTTGTAACAGCTGAGCAGGTAGAAGCCAATCTACACAATGACCCATCCCTCAACACACCTGCCCGAAATCCTGAGTGAGTCCGGCGCCAGCCACTATGTCCTGTCGGACTGATTCCCTTGAAGATGGTAACCAGTATCGACTTTGGGTGGGAGAGGATGGCTTTGATCGACAGTATGGAGTGGAGGACTTCGGTTATAATGATGATGGAGTTGGAGGTTGGAACACGGCACGAGCTACCGTCCCCCCATCCTTGCCATTGCCACCTGCGAAGCCGCCGAACTCCTGGAGCATGATGCTGTCAGAATGATCACCCAGATCAGCCAGATCTGAGGCCACCTTGAAGAACCCCAACGCCATACTGACTGAACTGCTTGTCGTTACAAGGGGCACTTTGTGGTGGTGAGGAAGCGGTAGGTTTACTCCCTGGGATTAAGATCAAGATCGATAAGGAGAAGAAAGCCTGTTTGTATCTCGACAATGGAAATTGTGCCTCACTCCACACGGCAAGTCATTCGAGGCAAATGATGTGACTCCATGGCTCTCGTACAGGGGTCCTTGAGAGTCAACATCACCCTGGATTGAGGCCCAGTTGTCTATGAAGAAGAGGGCGGAGGTCCCTCAGGTTCTGTGTTGCTACCGTGGCATGAATGCAGTGACCAGGGAGATACATATCCTTCTTCTGCACTTATCAAATTAACTCATCGATGAACTGGGACCAAAGACATCTTTTACCACACTAGATGCTCGTGCTGCATACTGGATTTGGGAAGTGGAAAATCCGACCGGCCACGACGGCTTTTCAGATGGCTAACCGACTCCTTCCAATTCTGCGTCTTCCTTTTGGGTTATCGCAGCTCCAAACCATCCAGAGAACAATGAATGCGTCCTATCATCAGTACTGTGACGTCATACCCTAGCCTACTGAGATGACTCATCATCTAAAGCCCAGCTTTGACCAGCACCTCCAACACCTTGATGAGACTTTACAGTTGCTCTCATTGTTGGCCTAAAGCTTAACATGGATAAGTGTCAGGTTGCTGCGACAACCATAGACTTCCTCCGGCTTTACAATTTCACACCTGATGGATCTCCCCAAACGAGATAGGTGTTGGGCTATCTCTAGCACACCTCCACCATGAACAGTTAGAGAAGTTCGACGTTTTCCTAGGAGCAACATGATTCTTCAGGCAAGCATGTTCCTGGATATGCGACCTAGGCTCTCCCATTCATCTGTTTGCTGAAGAAAGATCAAGCTTGGGACCTGGGGTATCTGAACACAAGCAGCCTTTGAAACTTTGAAAGATAAGCTGATCTCTGCTCCTGTCTTACCGCCAGCTTGACTTCTCCAAGGGATTCGAGCTTCACCTGATGCCTCTAGCTCGCATTAGGAGCCTGTCTCATGCAACGGGATTGACGACCCATACACCATATGACATCACAAGAGCTCTCACCTAAAACCTAGCAGAAGAACGAAAGCAGATCCCCTCAGCTTGCAGAGATTTACATTTATCTGCAAGGGGGAAATGTAACCACAAAGAACCTTCCTCTTCCTCTTGCTGATTTTGAGCTGAATGGGAAGTGTGTTCTCTATCGGTTGAAGCACCTACCAGATCGTGTTTTACTTACCAACTAGTGGTTTCCCGTCACTCTCCGAACTCGGCATTAAAAGCATCGCACCTGCCCTCCACAGCCCCCACCCGGTATTCATCGGGCATTTCAAAATCAAGGTCACTGTTCTACTGGCCAAACATGCTGAAAGATGTACGACATTATGGGTCGATGTTGTGAGATTTCCAACAATCTAGAGGTGCGCATGCAGAAAGTTCCTTGGCTGACACAACCTTTGGCTAGATTTCCTTGAAACGAGTCTCGATGTACCTATGGATTTGGGGCCTAGCATTTCCGTCCGCTGGGCATTATCATCAAGAGACCACTCCACGGTATTGCAGATCATACCGCTGAGGAAATTACTGCTGCCACTGTCACCGAGCTTTCTGGACCATTGGAATAACCCTTCTTTGGCCTCCTAGGGTTATCCTCAGACCGACAATGGAGTCGCATTTTGTAAGTAACATGTTCCAGGAAATCACTAAATAAATACACGCCACGAACCACGACACCATTCCGCCTACCATCCTCAGCAAATGGAATGATTGAGCGTAACAAATCGTGGTGGTGAAGTTCTGCTCTTACCACATTAGTGAATGATCCCCACGAACTTGGCCACTAATTTTTCCTTTATTACGGCTGCAGATCAATTCGCTCTATTCACCGACATCCTGGAGACACCCTGTATATGCTAACAGGCCGCCATGCTAACTTCCAGATTGGTTCTCAACCAATTGAGCCGTGTTTGTGAAAACATAAATTTGTCAGCACGTTTTAAATAGAGCCCGTCAAGCCGCTGTGAAAAGCCTCAAAGGAAGCACGTCCCAAGTCTATGGAAAGCAGTAAAACGACAAAGGGAGAAGGTGTAATTCCCAGCCGACTGAAGGTGCATATGGTGTGGTACTTTGAGCACATCACAGATGGGCAGTCACTAACCTCCCCTAATTAAAATAATGATATAGATATTATTATAATAATCGTTATTTATTGTTATTATTATTGTTATTTCTATTATTATTGTTGTTATAGTATAGTTGCAAAATGATTATAACTGCAATAAATTGCAATTATGCTCACTAATTGCAATAATGATATAATATTGCAATATGATGATAATGATGATAATGAGATTATAATGAATAATATTGGAATGAAACTGATAATAATGATGAGCATAACGTAATTGTCCTCCATATATAATCAAAAATAAAAAAAAAGGTAAAGAAATAATTCCCAAAGTCAAAAAAGCGGCAAAATCTAGCGAAATAATAGCCTTTTGAGAGTAGACTCCAAAATGACGTTTTTTTTTCGTTTCTCCTGATGATTTTTGCAATTATTAGGGTATAATGATATCATTACCAAAATCCGTATTAATCATACATAATGAGATTAAAAGTGATAATAAAGAGAATTTTGATAACCTTTGATGATTATTAATATTATCAATATTATCATTATTATTATTATTATTACTAATTATTATTATTATTATTTTATATTATTATTATTATTATTATTGTTATTATTAATTATTGTTATTTAATTATTCTTATTAATTATTATTATATCATTTTATATACAATTATTAATTATTATTATTATAATTAATATCGTTATTAATATTTATTATGTTATTATTATCATTATTATCATTTTTAACTAGTAGTATAATTGCAAAAAATAATTATTATAACTGTAATAAAAATTACTGTAATAACGATATTATTAAAATAATGATATAATAATTATTATAATATCGTTATTATTGTTATTATTATTGTTATTCTATTATTATTGAGGGTTGTTATTATTAGTATAGTTTTGCAAAATTAGATATTATAACTGGCAAATATGCAAATAATAATGATAATAATTGCAATAATGATGATAATAATTGCAATAATGATGACAATAATTGCAATAATATGATAATGATGAAAATGATGATGATTGATAATATGATGATACTGATGATCAATAATAGTGCTAATAAGGAATTGTGTCTCCATAATATGATAAAAAAGGTAAAGAAAATATTCCCAAAAGTCGCAACCGCGGCAAAATCTAGCCGAATATAGCCTTTTGAGAGTATACTCCAAATGACGTTTTTTTGGATTTCTCTGATGATTTTTGCAATTATGGGTAATAATGATAATAATTACAAAAATCGTAATTAATCAGACAATAATGGGGATAAAAGTAAGAATAAAGAGATTTTGCATAACATTTGTGAATGATTATTAATATTATTAATATACATTTTATTATTATTATTATACTATTATTATAATTATTATTATTATTATTATCAATCATTTATTATTATCATTATTATTAATTATTATTAAATATCGTTATTAATATATTATTGTTATTATTATCATTATTATCCATTTTTTATTAGTAGTATAATTGCAAAAATTAATTTATTATAACAGTAATAATTACTGTATACAATCTGAATTAAAATAATGATATAGATTAATTATTATATCATATCGTTAATTATTTGTTATTATTATTGTTATTTCTCTTATTATTGTTGTTGTTATTAGTATAGTTGAAAAATTATATATTATAACTGCAATAATTGCAATATAATATAATAATTGCAATAATGATGATAATAATTGCAATAAATGATGATAATATTGCAATAATGATGATAATGCTGATAATGATATATTGATGATATCATGATAATATTGATGATAATACAGAGTGTCTCCATATATAATAAAAAGGTAAAAGAAAAAATAATTCCCGAAAAAGTCGAAAAAGCGGCAAAATCTAGCGACATATACCTTTTGCAGAGTATACTCGCAAAATGGTTTTTTTCAATTTCTCTGATGATTTTGGCATTCTTAGGGTAATAATGAATAATTTACCAAAATCGTATTAGTCATGACATAATGAGGATAAAAGTGAGAATACGAGAATTTTGATAACATTTGATGATCATTCATATTATCAATATTATCATTATTCATTATATTATTATTCCTATTTATTATTATTATTATTATTATTATTATTATATTTATTAAATTATTATTATTATTATTACTGTTATTATTATTATTGTTATTATTTTTATTGTTATCATTCATTATTATTTTTATTATTATTATTATTATTATTATTATGAGGTCCTTATATCGTTAATACTATTATTATTGTTATTATTATGCAATTATTTCATTTTTACTAGTAGTCTAATTGCAAAAATACTTATTATAAAGTAATAAATTACTATAATAAAGATTTTCTTAAAAATAAGGACAAAGAATAATTTTTAATCATATCGTTATTTTGTTATTATTATTTTGTATTTCTATTATTATTGTTTTGTTATATATGGTTTGCAAAATTATTTATTATAACTGCAATAATTGCAATAATAATGATAATAATTGCATAATGGAGATAATAATCGCAATAATGATGATAATAATTGCAATAATTGATGATAATGATATAAGATGATGATAATGATAAGATTGATGATAATCCTGATAAATAAATGATGATAATAACAGGAATTGTCTACCATAATATAATAAAAAAAAAAGGTAAAAGAAAATAATTCCCAAAAGTCGAAAAAGCGAAAAATCTAGCGTAAATATATCCTTTTTGAGATTATAGCTCCAAACTGACGTTTTTTCGATTTCTCTGATGATTTTGACAATTATTAGTGTACTAGATAATAATTACCAAATCGTTTAATCATGACAATAATGGATAAAGTGAAATTACGAGAATTTTGTAACCTTTGGCTGAATTATTATATTATCAATATTATCATTATTATTCTTATTATTACTATTCTTATATGATTATTAGTATTATTATTATTATTATTTTATTTATTAATTATTTTGTTATTATGTTACTATTATTATTATCATTATTATTATTATTATTATTTAATAATCGGTAATTAATTTATTATTGTTATTATTTATCATTATTATCATTTTTTTACTAGTAGTATAATTGCAAAAAATAATTATTATAGTAACAGTAATGAAATTTACTGTAATAACGATATTAAATTAGAATCAATGTATAGAAATTATTATACTATAGTTATTATTGTTATTATTTATTGTTCTTTCTATTATAATTGTTGTTGTGTAATTAGTATAGTTGCAAAATTATATATTATCACTGCAATAATTGCAATAATGATAATACTTGCAATAATGATGATCCATAAGATATACTGATGCTAATAATTGCAATAATGATGATAATGATGATATACTTGGATAAAATGATGATAATCATGATAATGATGATGATAATAACAGGAATTGTTTCCATATATAATATAAAAAAGGTATAAGAAAAACATTCCCAAAAGTCTAAGAAGCGGCAAAATCTAGTGAAATATAGCCTTTTGAGAGTATACTCGAAAATGAGTTTTTTTCGATTTCTTTGGTGATTTCGGCAATTATTAGGGTAATAATGATAATAATTACCAGAATTGTATTAATCATAACAATAATGATGATAAAAGTGAGAATAAAGAGAATTTTGATAACATTTGAATATTAATATTATTATTATTATTATTATTATTATTATTATTATTATTATTATTATTATTATTATTACTACTACTATTATTATTATTTTTATTACTATTATCTGTATTATTAGTATTATTATCAAAAAATCTATTATAACTGTAATAATAACAATAATAATAAGTATAAGTATAATAATAATAATGCTAGTGGTTATAATATTGTTATTAGTATTATTATTGTTATTATTATCATTATTATTATTTGTACTGGTAGTATAATTGCAAAAATAATTATTATAAAAGTAATAATTACAGTAATAACGATATTAATTAAGATAATGATATAAATAATTATTATAAAATCGTTATTATTGTTATTATTATTGTTATTACTATCATTATTGTTGTGGTTATTAGTATTATTGAAAAAATATATACTATAACTCAATAATTGCAATAATAATGATAACAATTGCAATAATGATGATAATAATTGCAATAATGATGATAATGATGATGATAATGATGATAATCATGATAATGATGATGATAATAACAAGAATTGTGTCCATATATAATATAAAAAAGGTATAAGAAAAACATTCCCAAAAGTCGAAAAAGCGGCAAAATCTAGCAAAATATAACCTTTTGAGAGTAAACTCCAAAAGGACGTTTTTTCGATTTCTTTGGTGATTTCGGCAATTATTAGGGTAATAATGATAATAATTACCAGAATTGTATTAATCATAACAATAATGATGATAGAAGTGAGAATAAAGAGAATTTTGATAACATTTGAATATTATCAATACTATTATTATTATCATTATTATTATTATTATCATTATTATTATTATTACTATTATCTTAATTATTAGTATTATTGCCAAAAAATCTATTATAACTGTAATAATAACAACAATAGTAATAAGTATAATAATAATAATAATAATGCTAGTGGTTATGATATTGTTATTAGTATTATTATTGTTATTATTATCATTATTATTATTTGTACTGGTAGTATAATTGCAAAAATAATTATTATAACAGTAATAATTACAGTAATAACGATACTAATTAAGATAATGATATAAATAATTATTATAAAATCGTTATTATTGTTATTATTATTGTTATTACTATAATTATTGTTGTGGTTATTAGTATTATTGCAAAAATATATACTATAACTCCAATAATTGCGATAATGATGATAATAATTGCAATAATGATGATAATGATGATGTTAATGATGATAATGATGATAATGATGATGATAACGATAATAATGATGATAATCATGATAATGATGATGATAATAACAGGAATTGTGTCCATATATAATATAAAAAAGGTATAAGAAAAACATTCCCAAAAGTCGAAAAAGCGGCAAAATCTAGCGAAATATAGCCTTTTGAGAGTGTACTCCAAAATGACGTTTTTTCGATTTCTTTGGTGATTTCGGCAATTATTAGGGTAATAATGATAATAATTACCAGAATTGTATTAATCATAACAATAATGATGATAAAAGTGAGAATAAAGAAAATTTTGATAACATTTGAATATTATTAATATTATTGTTATTATTATTATTATTATTATATTATTATTATTATTATTATTATTATTATTATTATTATTATTATTATTATTATTACCATTATCTTAATTATTAGTATTATTGCCAAAAAATCTATTATAACTGTAATAATAACAATAATAATAATGAGTATAATAATAATAATAATAATGCTAGTGGTTATAATATTGTTATTTGTATTATTATTGTTATTATTATCATTATTATTATTTGTACTGGTAGTATAATTGGGAGAATAATTATTATAACAGTAATAATTACAGTAATAACGATACTAATTAAGATAATGATATAAATAATTATTATAAAATCGTTAGTATTGTTATTATTATTGTTATTACTATCATTATTGTTGTGGTTATTAGTATTATTGCAAAAATATATACTATAACTCCAATAATTGCAATAATAATGGTAACAATTGCAATAATGATGATAATAATTGCAATAGTGATGGTAATGATGATAATGATGATGATAACGATAATAATGATGATAATCATGATAATGATTGTAGTGTACGGCTGCGCACTCGCCGACTCTAAGGTCGATCTCGCCTGGACTGACATCGTCCTCGGACGCCGAGTGGTTGAGGCCGGGTCTTTACCATGCCACATGCCTGCCTTCTCTACCACGGAACAAAGGACGTGGGGAACTCTGCGATGCTGCCATTGACTTGGATGAGACATCCCGGGCTCCGCTTCCACCGAGGCGGGCAGTTACGAAATAATATGAATATGGTTATAAAAATAACCAAAGAACGTATTTTAAACTAAGTCTCGTTACTTGGATGGTATTGAAGTCTCCGAGAAAAATAAAAGATTTATTAATTTCCCAAGTCCCATACCGTAAATTGTACATTACCATTTTTTTCCTATATATACTTTCCTTCCAAAGTGTCACAATAGCCCCTGAAGGGAGTAATGGTCGTTTGATAGTGTTTTTTCTCTCCCTCTCTTTTCAGGGTTGTTTGGGTCGTTGGCTTGTTTGGACTGCCGGACTATCGGGTTGGTAGTCCAACTCTTATTTTGCATATTTTCTTCTTTTCGCGCCATGCCTGGGGCATGGCCTGAGGGTCTTTTTCGGGTATAAATACCCCTAGTTTTGTGAGGGGAAGACAGTTCGGTGCTGGCTTCTGTGTGTACTGTGGTCCCGTTCTCGGTGTGCTCGCTTTGGATTTACTTTGTGGATTTACCTCGCTTCGCGCCAGGATTTGCCGAGTTTGTCACCGCAAAGCTAAGTGTTCTTTTATTGGTTTTGTGTAGGAGACACCTGGTCTCTTTTGGACTTTGGCGTGTGACACGCTACATTATCATCTGTGGGGTGCACTCTTTCTCTGTCCCAAAGCTGCACTGTGAATTCAAAGTGTCAGAGTATAAAAAGACCACTTCACACAGAAGGAACACTGCTTGAGGATCCGTACCTCCAGTGTGTCATTCCTTGATTTTAAACTAAGTCAATACTTAGTTTCCTTCCCTCAGCTCGAGGATCCGTACCTCCTGGGAGGAAGGTTTATTTCAATAAGTCTCGCCCATAATAATTTCAGGGCCATTTTACTTTTTACTTTCTTTTACTTTGTCTCGATTTGTTGTCTTGATACCTGCCTGACCTTGTGGGTGTCAGGCAGTCTGTGATCTTGTGGTCCCCTTTGGCGTTATTTTCTTCTATTTTGGCCTTCGACTCTAAATTATGTCTCTTACATGATATTTCTAAATATTTATTTTTTCGTTTACACAAGTGTTTTTATGCAGAGTTTATCAGCACTAGTTTTTTTTTCACAGTTAATCTCCATTTTGGGTTGGAAATTAACTTGTTCATATTAGGGATTGATATGTGTTTATGCTAACACTCTGTTTAAAAATACTTATGGAGTTGGGACGCCAACTTAGGAGTGAAAATACACTAAGTCATTTTTGAGTATATCTGGTGTGGTTTTCAAGTGCATCACCCCCGCTGTGATCAAATTGGTGATGTACGCATCTATGAAATTTCCTGTGACTGAAATATTTCCTGTAGACCTCCCTAATGAGTGCGATTTGCTCAATAAATAAATATCATACTATCGTAGAGCTTTCACTCGGTCCCAGTCAAATAAACAAATGATATTTACATCTT
This sequence comes from Penaeus monodon, assembly GCF_015228065.2. Lineage (NCBI taxonomy): Eukaryota > Metazoa > Arthropoda > Malacostraca > Decapoda > Penaeidae > Penaeus > Penaeus monodon. The sequence continues at coordinate 16,584 of NW_023639382.1, read as the reverse complement.
AAGTTCTGGTTCAGACTAAGGCTGAATGCTTGAAACTTTCTTGGGCTCGGGTCTCCTTAACAGCACATTGCTGGTTACTCTATCTCGCAACCCCTGAAAGGCTGTAAGAAGGCTAGATGAATCGGAGTATATTAAGCTGATACTCTAGAACAGACCATAACTTTGCTATACCTGGGTTCCCACTTCCAGCAGGTGGATGCTCAAACTGAAGGGAAGAGGAAGAATTTTATGATCTTGCATTTTTCTTCCAAACACGTCCACGCAGACGCTCGGCCTACGCTATCTCCCTTTTCACATATACAAACTTACACATCCAACATTCAGCACATACATCCTGTACTTTCCTTCCACCCTTCTTTCATACAACATTCACACCCCATACACAACACACACGGTTCCCGAACCTACTAATCGGGTGGTGGCAGCGTGCCGTAGGCCTGGAATCTTACATCTGTTCACTGCAGACGAATCTTTTCCCAAATAAAATCTATATTCTCGGTTGAGCCCGAACTCAACCAGACACATTGAAGTCTACTGGGTCTACGCCCCACTACAATGATGATGATAATAACAGGAATTGTGTCCATATATAATATAAAAAAGGTATAAGAAAAACATTCCCAAAAGTCGAAAAAGCGGCAAAATCTAGCGAAATATAGCCTTTTGAGAGTATACCAAAATGACGTTTTTCGATTTCTTTGGTGATTTCGGCAATTATTAGGGTAATAATGATAATAATTACCAGAATTGTATTAATCATAACAATAATGATGATAAAAGTGAGAATAAAGAGAATTTTGATAACATTTGAATATTATTATTGTTATTATTATTATTGTTACTATTATCATTATTATTATTATTATTATTATTATTATTATTATTATTATTATTATTATCATTATTACTATTATCTTAATTATTAGTATTATTGCCAAAAAATCTATTATAACTGTAATAATAACAATAATAATTATTATAATAATAATAATAATAATAATAATGCTAGTGGTTATAATATTGTTATTAGTATTATTATTGTTATTATTATCATTATTATTATTTGTACTGGTAGTATAATTGCAAAAATATTTATTATAACAGTAATAATTACAGTAATAACGATACTAATTAAGATAATTATATAAATAATTATTATAAAATCGTTATTATTGTTATTATTATTGTTATTACTATCATTATTGTTGTGGTTATTAGTATTATTGCAAAAATATATACTATAACTCCAATAATTGCAATAATAATGATAACAATTGCAATAATGATGATAATAATTGCAATAATGATGATAATGATGATGATAATGATGATAATGATGATAATGATGATGATAACCATAATAATGATGATAATCATGATAATGATGATGATAATAACAGGAATTGTGTCCATATATAATATAAAAAAGGTATAAGAAAAACATTCCCAAAAGTCGAAAAAGCGGCAAAATCTAGCGAAATATAGCCTTTTGAGAGTATACTCCAAAATAACGTTTTTTCGATTTTTTTGGCGATTTCGGCTATTATTAGGGTAATAATGATAATAATTAACAGAATTGTATTAATCATAACAATAATGATGATAAAAGTGAGAATAAAGAGAATTTTGATAAAATTTGAATATTATTAATATTATTATTATTATTATTATTATTATTATTATTATTATTATTATCATTATTATTATTATTATTATTATTACTATTATCTTAATTATTAGTATTATTGCCAAAAAATCTATTATAACTGTAATAATAACAAAAATAATAATAAGTATAAGTATAATAATGATAATGCTAGTGGTTATAATATTGTTATTAGTATTTTTATTGTTATTATTATCATTATTTTTATTTGTACTGGTAGTATTATAGCAAAAATATATACATAACTCCAATAATTCAATAAAATGAAAACCCAATTTGCAATAATGTGATAATAATTGCAATAAGATGATAATGATGTGATAATGATGAAAATGATGATAACGATAAAAATGAGAAACAATAAGAGGATGATAATAACGGGAAATTTGTGTCCATAATAATAAAAAAAAGGTATAAAAAAACTTCCAAAAGTCGAAAAAGCGGCAAAAATAGCAAATATACCCTCTTGGAAGTATACCCCAAAATGATTTTTTTTTTCGATTTTTTTGGTGATTTCGGCCCCAATTATTATGGTAAAATGATAAAAATTTTCCAAAAATTTTTTAATCATAAAAATAAGATAAAAAGGAAATAAAGAAAATTTTTGAGGGAGTTTTAAAAATTTATATTATTATTTTTATTATTAATTATATTATTTTTTAATTTTATTTTATTATTATTATATCTTTACTTTTTTAGTTTTATTGCCAAAAAATTTTTTTAAACTGAAAATAACAATAATAAGATAAGTAAAAGAAAATAATAAAAGTAGTGGTTATAATTTTGTTATTAGTATTTTATTTTACTTTTATCTTTTTATTTTTTGTACGGGTAGAATAATTCCAAAATAATTATTAAAACAGAAATAATTAAAGTAAAAACCTAAAATTAAGATAAGTATAGAAATTTATTATAAAATCGTTATATTTTTATTTTTTTTTCAATTCAATAATGATGAAATAATTGCAATAATAAATTAATGATGATGATAATATGAAATGATGTGATACGATAATAATGAAAATAATAGATAATGATGTGATAATAACGGGAAATTGTGCCCATATATAATTAAAAAGGTAAAAAAAAACTTTCCCCAAAAAGTCGAAAAAGGGCAAAATTAGCGAATATACCTTTTGAGAGTTTTACCCAAAATGAGGGTTTTTTTTTTCGATTTCTTTGTTGATTTGGGCAAATTATTAGGGTAATAATGAAAAAATTCCAGAATTGTTTAATATAAAATAATGATGAAAAAAGTGAAAAAAAGGGAAAATTTTGAAAACATTTGAATATTATTAATATTTTTATTATTTATTATTTTTATTATTATTTTTTTATTATTATTTTTTATTTTTATTTTTTACTTTTATTTAATTTTTAGTATATTGCCAAAAAATTTATCATAACTGTAAAAATAAATAATAATAATAAGAAATTGTAAAAATAATAATTTTTATGGTTTAATATTGTTTTTAGTATTTATTTTTTTTTATTATCATTATTTTATATTACGGGTAGTAAAATTGCAAAAAAAAAATTTTTTTAAACAGTAAGAATTACAGTAAAAAACAAATTTAAATTTAAAGATAAAGATATAAATAATTATTATAAAATCGCTATTATTGTTATTATTTTTGTTTATTATATCATTATTGTTGGGTTATTAGTATTATTGCAAAAATATATACTATAACCCCAAAAATTGCAATAAAAATGAAAAAAATTGCAATACTGATGATAAAAATTGCAAAAATGATGATAATGATGAGTTTAACGATAATAATGAGATAATCATGATAATCATGATGATAATAACATAAATTTGTGTCCATATATAATATAAAAAAGGTATAGAAAAAACATTCCCAAAAGTCGAAAAAGCGGTTAAAATCTAGCGAAATAAAAGCCTTTTGAGAGTCTACTCCAAAATGACTTTTTTTCGATTTCTTTGGTTATTTCGGAATTTTAAGGTAATAATGATAAAAATTTACCAGAATTGTATTTGGTAGTAAATTGCAAAAATAATTTTTTAAACAGTAAGAATTACAGTATAACGATACGTAATTAAGATATTGATATAAATAATTATTATAAAATCGTTATTATTGTTATTTTTTTTGTTATTACTATCATTATTGTTGGGGGTTATTAGTATATTGCAAAAATATATACTATAACTTCATAATGCAGTAATAAGGATAACAATTGCAATAATGATGATAAAAATTTGCAAATAATGATGATAATGATGATGATAATGATGAAATGATGATAATGATGATGAAAACCCGGTAATAATGATGATAATCATGATAAGATGATGATAATAACAGGAATTGTGTCCATATATAATATGAAAAAGGTATAAGAAAAACTTTCCCAAAAGTCGAAAAGCGGCAAAATCTAGCGAAATATGCCTTTTGAGAGTATACTCCAAAATGACGTTTTTTCGATTTCTTTTGGGGATTTCGGATATTATTAGGGTAATAATGATAATAATTTACCAGAATTGTATTAATCATAACAATAATGAGATAAAAGTAAGAATAAAGAGAATTTTGATAACATTTGAATATTAATATTATTAATTATTTATATTATTATATTATTATTATTATTATTATTTTTTTTACTATTATCTTAATTATTAGTTTTTATACCCCCCCAAAAAATCTATATAACTGTAATAATAACAATAATAAATAATAAGTATAAGTATAAAATAATAATGCTAGTGGGTTATAATATTTTATTAGCATTATTATTGTTATTATTATTATTATTTGTATTGGTAGTATAATTGCGAAAATAATTATTAAACAGTAATAATTACAGTAATAACGTACTAATTAGATAATGATATAAAAATTTATTATAAAATCGTTTTTATTGTTATTATTTTTGGGGTAATTACTATCATTATTGTTGTAGTTTTTTGTATTATTGCAAAAAATATATACTGTAACTCCAATAATTGAAATAATAATGATAACAATTGCAATAATGATGATAATAATTCCCAATAATGATGATAATGATGATGATAACGTAATAATGATGATAATCATGATAATTATGATGATAATAACAGGAATAGTGCCCCTATATAATATAAAAAAGTATAAAAAAAAACAATCCCAAAAGTCAAAAAAAGTGGCAAAATCTAGCGAAATATAGCCTTTTTTGAGAGTAGACTCCAAAATGACGTTTTTCGATTCTTTGGTGATTTCGGGAATTATTAGGGTCATAATGATAATAATTACCAGAATTGTTTTAATCATAACAATAATAATGATAAAAGCGAGAATAAAAAAAAATTTGATAAACCATTTAAATTTATTTTTATTATTATTATTTAAATTTTATTATTAATTATTATGTTTTTTATTATTATATATTTTTATTATTATTGTTTTTTATTATTTTTATCTTATTCTTATTTTTTATTATTATTATTATCTAATTTTTTAGTTTTATTGCAAAAAGCCTATTATAACTGTAAAAATAACAATAATAATAATGGGTATAGTATAATAATAATAATGCTTGTGGTTATAATATTGTTATTAGTATTATTATTTTTATTATTATCATTATTATTATGTACTGGTAGTATAATTGCAAAAAAAATTATATAACAGTAAGAATTACAGTAAAAACGATACTAATTAAGATAAAAATATAAATAATTATTATAAAATCGTTTTTATTGTTAATATTTTTGTTATTACAATCATTTTGTTTGTGGTTATTAGATTATTGCAAAATATATACTATACTCCAATAATTGCAATAAAATGATAACAATTGCAATAATGATGATAAAAATTTGCAATAATGATGATAATGATGATGATAATGATGATAATGATGATAATGATGATGATAACGATAATAAGATGATAATCATGATAATGATGATGATAATAACAGGAATTGTGTCCATATATAATATAAAAGGATAAGAAAACATTCCCAAAAGTCGAAAAAGCGGCCCAAAATCTAGCCGAAATATAGCCTTTTGAGAGTCTACTCCAAAATGACGTTTTTCGATTCTTTGGTTATTTCGGCAATTATTAAGGTAATAATGATAATAATTCCCAGAATTGTATTAATCATAACAATAATGATGATAAAAGTGAGAATAAAGAAAATTTTTGATAACATTATAATATTAATATTAATATTATTATTATTATTTTTTATTATTATTTTTATTATTATTATTATTATTTTTATTATTATTATTATAATTACAAAATTATTTTAAATTTATTAGTATTATTTCCAAAAAAATCTATTATAACTGTAATAAAAACAATAAAATAATAGTAAAGTATAATAATATTAATGCTAGTGGTTAATAGTTATTAGTTTTATTAGGGTTATTATTATAATTATTATTTTTTGGGATGGTAGAAAATTTTTTGGGCCAAAAAAAATTATTAAACAGTAAAAAATTACAGTAAAACCGATACAAATTTAAGTAATGATAAAAAATAATTTAATTAAAGTTTCGTTATTATTGTTTTTAATTATTTATTACAAAATCATTATTATTGGGGTTTAAAGTATTATTGCAAAAATTAAAATAAAAACCCAAAAATTTGCAATAATAATGAAAAAACAATTCCCAATATGAGATAATTGCAAAAATGATAAAGTTTGATGATAATGAGGTAATGATGATGATAACGATAATAATGTGATAATAGTTTAATGAGATGATAAAAAAGGGAAATAGTGCCCATATATAATATAAAAAAGGTATAAGAAAAACATTCCCAAAAGTCGAAAAAGGGGCCCAAAATCAAAGCGAAATATAGTTTTTGGAGTATACCCCAAAATGGAGTTTTTCGTTTTCCCTTTGGTGATTTGGGCAATTATTAGGGTAATAATGATAAAACAAACCAGAATTGTATGAATCATAAAAATAATGATGATAAAAAGTGAGAAAAAAGAGAATTTTGATAACATTTGAATATTTTTAATATTATTATTATTTTAGTATTTTTTATTATTTTTTTTTTTATTATTATTATTAATTATTAATTTTACCCTAATTTTTAGTTTTAATCCCAAAAAATTATTAAACGTAAAAATAACAAAAAAAATAATAAGTATATGTGAATTATAATAATGTGGGGGAAAATATGGTTATTAGTTTTTATTATTGTTATTATTCATTTTTATTTTTGGAAAGGGTTTATAAAATTTCAAAAAAATTATGATAACAAAATAATTACAGTAATAACGTTTACAAATTTAAGAAATGAAAACAAAAAAATTAAAAAACGTTATTTTTGTTATTATTATTTTTTAAATTCATTATTTTTGTGGTTATTAATATTATTGCAAAAAAAAATACAAACCCCCAATAATTGAAATTTAATAATGATAACAATTGAAAATTTGATATAAAAGGGAAAAATGATGAAAATGATGAGGATAAAAATTTAAAATGAGGATAATTTTTGATGATAACGATGAAAATTTATGAAATCATGTAATGATGTTTAAAATGATAAGATGATGAAAAAATAAAGGAATTGTGTCCATAATAATATAAAAAATTTATAAGAAAAAATTCCAAAAGTCGAAAAAGCACCCAAAACCCTACCCGAAATATAGCCTTTTGAGAGTAATTCCAAAAGACGTTTTTTCGATTTCTTGGTGATTTCGGCAATTATTGGGGTATAATGATAAAAATTTCCCAAAAATTTGTTTTAATCTAACAATAATGATGATAAAAGAAAGAATAAAGGGGAATTTTGATAATTTTTAAATATTTTTAAATATTATATTTTATTTTTATATTATATTTTTATATTATGTTATATTATTTTTTATTTTTATTTTTATTATTTAATAAAAATTTTTATATTACTATTATTTTTAATTATTAGATTATTGCCAAAAATTCTATTTAACGTAAAATAAAAAAAATAATAATAAGTATAATAAAATAAAATGTTAGTGGTTAATTTTGGATTAGTTTTAAATTTTTGTTTTATTTCATATTATTTTGTAGGGTAGTAAATTGCAAAAAAAATTTATTAAGTAGTAAGTTTACAATAATAACGATAAATTAAGAAAGATATAAATAATATTATAAACTTTATATGTTATTATTTTTGTTTTTATTTTATTTTGTTTGGTTAAGTATTTTGCAAAAAATATACATAACTCCAATGATTGCAATAAAAATGATAACAATGCAAAATGATGAAATAATTGAATAATGATGAAAATGATGATGATAATGATGATAAGATGATGATAACGATAATAATGATGATAACATGATAATGATGATGTAATAACGGGAATAGGTCCATAATAATTAAAAAAGTATAAAAAAAACATTCCCAAAAGTCAAAAAAAGCGGCAAAATTAGCGAAATATAGCCTTTTGAGATATACTAAAAAAAGACGTTTAACGTTTTTCGTGATTTCAGCAATTTTTAGGGAAAGATAATAATTCCCAGAATTTATTTATCATAAAAATAATGATGATAAAGTGAGAATAAAGAGAATTTGATAACTTTTTGAATAATTAATTTTTATTATTATTATTTTTTTAATTATTATTATTATTAATTATCTTAATTATTAGTATTATTGCCAAAAAATCTTTTTATAACTGTATAAAAAACAATAATAAAATAAGTAAAAGTTAATAAAAATAATGCTATGGTTAAAATTTTTGTTTTTTAGTATATTATTTTTTATTTTTACATTATTATTTTTTTTTATTGGTATAAAATTTGGGAAAAAAAATAATTATTATAACAAAATAAACAGTAAAACGAAAAATTAAGAAATGATAAAAAAATTTTATAAAAATCTTTATTTTGATTTTTAGTTTTTATATAATTGTTGTGGTTATTTTTTTATTGCAAAAAAAATTTTATAATCCTATAATTGCAATAATAATGAAACAATTGCAATAATGAGTTAATTGCAATAATGATGATAATGGGATAATGATGTGATAAGATAATAAGTGATAATCATGATAATGATGATAAAAACAGGAATTGTTTGTCCAATAAATAAAAAAAGGTATAAAAAAAACTTTCCCAAAAGCAAAAAAAAGGGGCAAAAATCCTGCGAATATAGCCTTTTCAGAGAAACCCCAAAAAATAGGTTTTCGTTTTTTGGTGATATCTGCAATTATTAGGGTAAAATGATAAAAATTTCCCAAAATTGTTTTTAATCATAACAAAAATGATGATAAAGAAGAATAAGAGAACTTTGATAACTTAAATATATAATATAATTTATTATTATTATTATATTTTTTATTTATTATATTGTTTTTTACTTTTTTATTATTATTATTTTTTTTTAAAATATTTTTATTACTATTATTTAATTTTAGTTTTAGCCCCAAAAAATTATTTAAATGAATAATAACAATAAAAATAAAAGATAAGTATAAAAAATTTTAATGATGGTTATAATATTGTTTTTTAGTAATTGTTATTTTTATATTTTTATTATTTTTAGGTACAAAAAATTGCAAAAAAATTTTTTAAACAAATAATTACAGTAATAACGATAAATAAGATAATAAATATAAATCATATTATAAAATCTTTATTATTGTATTACTTTTTTATTGTTGTGGTATTAGAATTATTGCAAAATATATACTATAACTCAAAAATTTGCAATAATAATGATAACAATGCAATATGATGATAAAAAGGCAATAATGAGATAATGATGTGATAATGATGAAATGATGATAATGATAAAAAGATTATGATAACGATAATAATGAGATAATCTGTAAGGGATGATAATAACGGAATTGTGCCATATATAATAAAAAAAAAGGTAAAAGAAAAAACTTCCCCAAAAGTCGAAAAACGGGAAAAATCTAGCGAAATATACCTTTTTGAGAGTATACCCAAAAAATGACGTTTTTTGGTTTTCTTTGGGTTTTGGGCAATTTATTGGGGAAAATGATAAAAATTACCGAACTGTATTAATCAAAACATAATGATGATAAAAGTGAGAATAAAGGAATTTTGATAACATTTAAATTTTACTAGCCTCCGGGCTATACAGGGGGTAACGTGTCGGCCTTCATCCGAGGGGTCGGGGGGGTTCGCGCCCCCCCCCAGGCGCGAGAATTTGTAATGTCGCCCGGGGTTTATGCGTGGCGGGCACCACGGGGGAAAAGGCCCGGGGTTCACCCGAGTAGCAGCAGCAAAACAACGGGGCAAAATCAAGCAGACGTTGCCCCCCAAAATACCCTTGTATCAAAGGGAATCCAAACCAAACCAAACTATAATATTTTATTATTTTTATTTTTATTTTTTTTATTTTTAAAATTATTATTTTTTTATTATTATTATTATTATTACTATTATTTGTTATTATTATATTATCTAATTTTAGTATTATGCCAAAAAAAATCTATTAAATTTAAAAATAACAATAATAATAATAAGTATAGTTAATAATAATAATGCTGGGTTTTTATAAATTGTATTATTATTATTGTTTTATTATCATTATTATTATTGATGTAGTAAAATTTCCCCAAAAAATAATTTTATAACGAATAATACAGAAAACGATACTAATTTAAGATAATGATAAAAATTATTATGAAATCTTTATTTTTGTTATTATATTGTTATTATAATTTTGTTGTGGTTTTAGTTTTATTGAAAAAAAAATTTATACTATAACTCCAAAAATTTTGCAATAATAAGAAACAATTGCAATAATGATGATAACAACGCAATAATGAGAAATGATGAAATAATGATGAAATGTGAGATAACGAAATAATGAGAAAATGATAGTGATGAGTAATAACAGGAATTGTGTCCATATAAAAGAAAAAATTTATAAAAAAAAAATTCCCAAAATTCGAAAAAGGGGCAAAATCTAGGCGAAATATCCCTTTTTGGGAGGGGAAACCCCCAAAAAATTGACTTTTTTTCGATTTCTTTTTTTGGATTTGGGCCCAATTTTTTAGATTTAAAAATGAAATAATTCCCAAAAATTTGGTATTAATCATAACAATAATGATGAAAAAGTGAGAAAAGAAAAATTTTGAAAAATTTTAAAAATTTTTACTGCCTCCGGGCTAGTACGTGGTAACGTGTGGGCCTCTCATCCGGGGGTCGGCGGTTCGCCCCCCGCCCGGGGCGCGAGAATTGCAACTGTGGGCCCGGAGGTTACTGTTTGGGGCCCGGGGCACCCGGGGGGTAAGGCTGGGTTTTCAGCCGACCCGCAGCAGCTAACCCCACTTGGAAAAATTTAAAGAAAGTATGTCCCCCAAAAAGAATTCCTTGAAATAAAAGGAAACCCCAAAAACCAAACCAAACTAAAAATTTTTATTATTTTAATTATTATTATTATTTATTATTATTATTATTTTTATTTTACTTTTATTTTTGTTTTTATTACTATTATCTTAATTTTTTATTATTTTTCCCAAAAAAAAACAAATTATAACTGTAATAATAACAATAATAATAATAAGTATAGGGTAAAATTTAATAAAAATGCTAGTGGTTTAAATTGTTATGATTTTTTTTATTTTATTATTATCATTTTTATTTTTTGTACGGGTAGTATAATTGCAAAAAAAATTATTATAACAGTAAAAATTACAGTAATAACGTCTAATTAAGAAATGTTATAAATAATTATTATAAAAGCTTTTATTATTTTTATTTTTATTGTTATTACTACCTTTATTTTGGGGTTTATTAGTATTTTTCCCCAAAAAATATATACTATAACTCCATAATTCCCAAAAAATAATGATAAAAATTGCAATAATGATGATAAAAAATTTGCAATAATGAATAATGATGAAAGATGAGGGTTAAAACGATAAAAATTTGATGATAATCATGATAAAAAGGGATGAAATAACGGGAATTGTGTCCTATATAAATAAAAAAGGGTATAAGAAAAAATTCTCAAAAGTCAAAAAAGGGGAAAAAAATCTAGCGAAATATACCCCTTTTAAAATTTACCCCAAAAATGACTTTTTTTTCGATTTTTTTGGTTTTTTCGGCAATTATTGGGGTTTAAAAATTAAAATAATTACCAAAATTTGTTTTTAACCAAAAATTTAATGATGTTTAAAAGTGAGAATAAAGAAATTTTTAACATTTGATTTTTTAATATTATTATTATTATATTATTTTTTTATGTTATCATTATTATTACAATTATTTTTTAATATTATTATTATTATTGTTATTGTTATTATTTTTTTATTATATTATTATTTTAAATTTTTAGTATTATTGCCAAAAAAAAATTTTAAAAACTGTAATAATAAAAATAATAATAAAAATTTAAAATAAAAAATAATAATAATGCTAGGGGGTTTATAATTTGTTATTTTTATTATTTTTTTGTTATTTTATCATTATTATTATTTGTACTGTAGTAAAATTTGCAAAAATAATTATTATAACAGTAAAAATTAAACAGTAAAAACGATACTAATTAAGATAATGTATAAATAAAATTAAAAAAAAAATCGTTTTTTATTGTTTTATTATTGTTTTTATTCATTATTGTTGGGGTTTATTAGTATTATTCCCAAAAATAAAAATATAACCCCCAATAATTGCAAAATAATGAAAAACAATTGCAATAATGATGTCCCAACGCAAAAATTTATAAAATGAGGAAAAATAATGATTAATGTGAAAACGAAAATAATATGATAATCATGATAGTGATGATGATAAAACGGGAATTGTGTCCATAATAATAAAAAAAATTTATAAGAAAAACTTTCCAAAAGTCAAAAAAGGGGAAAATCTAGCAAAAATATAGCCTTTTGAGGTATACCCCAAAAATGCGTTTTGCGTTTTCTTTGGGGGGTTTTGGGGAAATTTAAAAAAATTTTAGAGTTAAAATGAAAATTTAATTACCGGGAATTGTTTTAAAATCATAAAAATTTAATGATGATAAAAGTGAGAAAAAAGAAAATTTTTGATAAAAATTTGAATATTTTAATAAAAATTCTTATTATTTTATCTTTATTATTTTATTATTTTATTATTATTTATTATTTTTATTATTAACTAATATTTTTAAATTATTATTATTATTCCCAAAAAAACTTTTATAACTGAAATTTAATAAAAAAATAAAATAATAAGTATAAGAATAATAATAATATGTAGGGGTTTATAATTTGTTATTAGTTTATCTTTTTATTATTATGATTATTATTTTTTGTACTGGTAGTATGATTAAAAAATAATTATTTAAAAAGAAAATTACAGTAAAAAACGATACAAATTTTAAGAAAATGTAAAAAACAATTTTTTATAAAATGTTTTTATTTTTTATTATTATTGTTATTACTAAATTATTTTTTGGGTTATTAGTTTTATTGAAAAAAAATTTTATACTAAAACCCCAAAAATTGCAATAGAAATGAAACCCTTGAAATAATAAATTGTTTAAAAAATTGCAATATGATGATAATTATGTGTTTTAATGATTGATAAAAGATAACGATAAAAATGATGAAAATCATGAAATGAGGGATGATAAAAACCCGGAAATTTTTTCCATTTTATTTTAAAAAAAAGGGATAAGAAAAACTTTTCCCAAAATTTCAAAAAAGGGCAAAATTACGAAAAATGGGCCTTATGAGATTATCCCCAAAATGATTTTTTTCGATTTTTTTGGTGTTTTTGGAAATTTTTAAAGGGAAAAATTTGGAAAATTAATTACCAGAATTTTTTTTAACATAACAATACTGATGAAAAAAGTGGGAATAAAAGAAATTTTGAAAAACATTTAAATTTATTATTATTTTTATTTTTATTTTTATTATTTATTATTATTTTTATTATTATTATTATTATCATTATTATTATTATTATTTTTACTATTATTTAATTTTTGGGATTATTCCCAAAAAAATTCTATATAACTGTAAAATAAAAATAATAAAATAATAAATTATAATAATAATAAAAATAATGCTAGGGGTTAAAAAAATATTGTTATTATTATTTATCATTATTTTTTTATCATTATTATTTTTTTTACGGGTGTAAAAATTGCAAAAATAATTAAAACAGTAAAAAATTACAGTAATAACGATAAAATTAAGAAATGATAAAAAAATTATTTTTAAAATCTTTATTTTTTGGTTATTTTTTGTTATTACTATCATTATTTTGTGGTTTTTGTATTATTAAAAAATAATACTATAACCCCAAATAATTGCAAAAAAAATGAAAAAATTTGGCAATAATGATGATAAAAAATTCAATAAGGGATGAAAATGATAAAATTAATAAATGAAAAGATGAGAAAAACGATAAAATGTGAAAATCATGATGAGGGGGGAAAAGATAATAACGGGAAATTGTGTAATATAAAATATAAAAGGTATAAAAAAAACTTTCCCAAAGTCGAAAAAGCGGCAAATGGGAGCGAAATATACCCTTTTTGAGAGTAAAACCCCAAAATGCCTTTTTTTTCGACCCTTTTGGGTGATTTCGGCAATTATTGGGGTAATAATGATAATAAAAACCAAATTGTATTAATCATAACAAAATGATGATAAAATGAAAATTAAAGAAAATTTGAAAACATATGAATATTATTTTATTATTTTTTATTATTATTATTATTATTTTTATTTTTTTATTATTATCATTATTTTAAATTATTATTTTTTTTTCTTAATTTTTAGTATTATTGCCAAAAAATCTTTTTATAACTCTAACAAAAAACAATAAAAATAAAATTATAAGTATAATAATAAAATGCTAGGGGTTTAAAATATTGTTATTAGTATTATTAAGATAACGATATAAATAATTATTATAAAATCGTTATTATTATTATTATTATTGTTATTACTATCATTATTTGAGTTTTTATTAGTATTATTGCAAAAATTGAAATAATAATGAAACAATTAAATTAATGTGATAATAATTGCAAAAATGATGATAAGTTTATGAAAATGATGTAATGTATAGATAACGAAAATAATGATGAAAACCCTGAAAATGGGGATGAAAATAACAGGAATTTTTGTCCACATATGTAAAAAAAAGGTATAAAAAAAACATTCCCAAAAAGGTCGAAAAAGCGGAAAATCTGCGAAATATACCCTTTTGAGAGTAAAACTCCAAAATGACGTTTTTTTTTTTTTTTGGTGATTTCGGAAATTTTTAAAGGGAAAAAGGGATAAAAATTTCCCAGAATTGAAATTAATCATAAAAATAATGGGGAAAAAAAGTGAGAATAAAGAAAATTTTTGATATCATTTGTATTTTTAAAATATTATTTTTTTATTATTTCATTTTTTTTTTATTATCATTTTATTTTTAAATTACTATTTTTCTTTTTATTGTTTTTTCCCCAAAAAAATCTATTAAAACCGTAAAAAATAAAAAAATAAAAAAAAAATTAAAAGTATAAAAATAATTGCAGGGGTTAAAAATTGTTATTAGTTTATTTTTGTTTTTATTATCATTTTATTTTTTTTGTACGGGTGGGATAATTTGCAAAATAATTTTTAAAACAGAATTTAAGAAAAAGTAAAATTAAAAAATCAAAAATAATTATTAAAAAAGTTTTATTTTTCTATCTTTATTGTTGGGTTTTAGGTTTTGAAAAAATATTCTAAAACTCCAAAAATTGCAAAATAATATAAATTGCAAAAAGATAAAATTTTTGCAAAAATGATGAAAAACGAGATGAAAATGTTGTATGATTAATGAAAAAATGTGATGATCGTTAAAAATGTGAAATCATGTAATTGATTATAATAAGGAATTGGCTTATAATAAAAAAAGGTATAAAAAAAATTCCCAAAGTCAAAAATGAAAAACGCAAAATATACCCTTTTGAGAGTATCCCAAATTATTTTTTTTTTCGTTTTCTTTGGTGATTTTGGCATTATTGGGTTAAATTTCCAAATTGTTTTAAATAAAACTAATTTAAAAGTGGAATAAAGAGAATTTTGATAAAATTTAATATTTATTTTTTTATATTATTTTATTATTATTATTATTATTTTTTATTATTATTATTTTTTATTATTTTTCTTAAGTTTATTATTCCCAAAAAAATCTTTAAACTGTAATGATAACAAAAAATTAATAATAAAAATGCAGTGGTTAAAATTTTTTTAGTATTATTTACTTATTATCTTATTTTTTTTGTGTAAAATTGCAAAAAAAATTTTTTATAAAGTACAAATTTTACAGTAAAAAACTCAAATTTAATTGATTAAAAATTATACAAAATCTTATCATTGGTATTTTTATTGTTATTATAATTTTATTGTTGTGGTTATTTATTTTGCAAAAATATATACATAACTCCAAAAATTTGCAATAATAATGTAAAAATTGCAAAAAGATAAAATAATTGCAATAATGATGATTTGATGAAAAGAAAAATTGATAATGTAAAATTATGTCATGTTTGTTTGAAAATCCTTTATATGAGATTATAAAACAGGAATTTGTCCTTATATATAAAAAAGGTTAAAAAAAAATTCCCCAAAAGTCAAAAAAGTAGAAAAATTTGGAAAATAGCTTTTGAAGTTTACCCCCAAAGACTTTTTTTTTCGATTTTTTGGGATTTGAAATTTTGTTTAAAAATTTACCGTTGTATTTTCAAAACATAATTATAAAATGGAATAAAGGGAAATTTTGATAACATTTAAATATTTATTTTTATTTATTATTATTATTTCTATTATTTTTATTTTTATTATTTTTATTTTTTATTATTTTTTTATTATTATCTTAATTTTAAAGTATTATTCCAAAAAAATCTTTATAACTTAATGATAACAAAAATTAAAAAAGTTAATATTGCAGGGGTTTAAAATATTGTTATTAATATTATTATACTTTTATTTTTTTAAAATTTTTA